>NW_017300162.1:309527-323388 GCF_001594075.2 Trachymyrmex cornetzi
AAAGTTTTGAGAATTTTTGTAGAATTTTTTAATACCGTATTTTCTCATGTTGGTAAAAATAAGAAAATGCAATACTAAAAAGTTGATAAAAAATTCTGAAAAAATTCTTACAGCTCTATGAGAATATGGTAAACAATCTTTGTCTCTCGCAGGTTTTCTGTAAAGCTGGTAGTATTTGAGTAAAAAATTATTGAAAACCAATTTTCGGCAATTTTTAGCAATTAATATCTTGTTAACTATTGCAAAAATTGCAAAATTGTAGAGGACTTTTCTTCTCAGTTTAGTCCATTTTGCCCCTATGCAAAAGATTTTTCATTAATTATCAAACACCCTGTATATATACATATATATATACATATATATATATAACTGTTTGGGATTTAGACCGACAATTTTAAATTAAAGGGGAAAAGATAAGCAACGAATTCGCACGAATTACGAGAGAGATTTTATTGTCTGTCGCTACCTTTCACTGTCATCGGTGTTCTCTATTAAATGCAATTAATTTACGTTTGAGTAAGGCGAATTTTGGAGTTCGTCCTTTCCCTTTGACCTTCCTTTCATCACGGATGGAGTGAGAAATATTCGGTAGGGCGTGTATGTCAAAGCTTTAGGGGTGCTCAGAACAGTCACGCAGTTTGTGGCACGACATCCTCTCTTTAGGGTCAAATACATAGATAGTTTCGATCGAATAACTCTCACTTAGGATGGCATCCGAGGATAGTTCGATAGTTAGTTCATTAGCTAACGGATTAATGAAGCATACCTGTGTGTCCCGGGGCGCAAAAATTCATGCAATCCGATGAGTTATTAGATGCATTATGTTCCTTGCATAAAAAGTTACACTATAAGTCACATATTAAAATTCGCTCCTATGTATTAATTCATTTATACATCAGGCTAATATACGATTAATCTTTTAATTAACGTCGATCGACATGTTTTTAAAATATTCTTTTAATTTTTATATATTGTCTATATTGTAAAAAATTTAAAACTTACTTTAGATAATAAATGAGATGAATATATATATCATTTTAAAATAGTTCTATCCAATCGTTCAGTCAAAAGTGACACAACTATAAAAAAACATAATTTTCAGTTATTACCAATGAATTAATTAAGGAGAGAATGGCAATAATATAAAAATCAATTACTCTCAGTTTTTCAGGCAAAACTTAAAAAACATGTATTTTTATGTTATTTTAAGGTCAAATTAAATTATGTAAAAAAATTATTAATCAAAATTTTTTTTATTATTTAAAAAAAAAGTTTGTTTAATTAAATTATAAAAGCCATACTTTTATTTGTTGAATATCCCTTATGTAGATATAGAAATAAAATTAGTTAAAAAGTTACAATTTTGTCACAGTTAAGGTTTTTTCTTCAGAAATACATTTTTTTAAATATCATATCTTAACCATATATGTGAGACATACAACTTATAGAAATCAATGCCTTAAATCACATGCCTTAAAGCACGTGTACACTCTGCCGACATTTTTTTTCCACGTAGACATTTATTTTGTATCCCACTTTTGCCTGATTTCCACTGATGTCGCACTTATTGTACAGAATCCTTGAAAGAATTTGTTATTATTTTCCTGCATCCTTCATTGTATTCACAAATAGCTTTTGCGACCGCAGCTTCAACAAAACATGTTCCGATAGAAAAATATCTTGAAGGATGCAGGAAAATAATAGGAAATTTTTTCAATAATTTTCAAATAACAATATAAGTGCGACAGTGGAAACCGAACAGAAAACGAATGTCTGAATATGAAAAGAGAATATCAGCAACATGTTCTAGAGAGAGAAAGATAATACAAACTGAAATTACAAATAGAGCAAAGTTTATATGTCAACAAGAAGAAGGCCTACATGCAGTGTAAAAGAAACTTTTTAAAAAATTCCTAATAATAATGTAGAATATTACAATCACTCAATACTCTTTATTCCGAATCTTCTTTTGCATCTCAAAGCTATTTCTTGTCGCAAATTACAAGTACTTTGTGTAAAATATACAGGATTTCATAAATGCATGTCAATACTATAGGAGGTTAAATTTATACACTAAAATAAGTAAAAAATATCATATGAATATGTCTTACATATCTTAGCTTTCAAGTTATGGACACTTGAAAAAAATGTTCGAAGTATTCGCTTCATGCATCAACACAGACTATTTCACGCCTTAGCATTGTCCTCGTTCAAAATACTAGGTATTCTTTAAATAGTCTCAAATCCATTTCCTATCCTTTCTCGCGGATCATTCGCATTATTTACTGGCGTTGAATATACAATAGATTTTGAATGTAAAAATAAAAATCTAATGAACTGAGATCAGAGGAGATCGCCATGGTGGCCATGGGGTCCGCTCGCCTTATCTGTCGGTTTGCGAGGGCATTGTTCAGGAATGTTCTCACTTCAAGATGGAAATGAGACGGAGCACCATCGTACATGAACGGTCATAGGTACATCAAATGCATGTCGGCCATTTCAGCATAAATGTACATTATCATTTTGCCATTTTTAGGGCTGATTGTTGCATCTTTAAATAAGCTATGAGGTAATTTACTTGGATAAACAAAAGAGTAAAAGAGTAAGAACATAAGAGAGTAAGAGTAAGACAGTGAGCTGAAGTTTACCGAAAGGTGGAACAATCCAGCTTTAGAACAGTATTTAGAACAGTAACTCGCGAACGTAAGATACCGACTGCTTGAAATTCTGTCCGATTTATTGATGGATATTGTTTGTAAACATTAGATAACGTCGAGATGTGCTAAAATGTACAGTAACGGGTGTTGATGCACAAGGCAAGCATTTCAAACATTTTCTTTAGTTATCCACAACTTGAAAGCTAAGATATGTAGGACACATGTTCATATGACGTTTTTTTTACTTATTTTAGTGCATAGATTCACCTTCTAAAGTATTATCATGCATTTATGAAACACCCTGTATAAGCATATTAAAAAAATAAAAATTTATTCTTTCATTTATTTTTTCAAAAAACCTTATAACTGCGACAAAATTTTAACTCTTTGCTAATCTATCTTTTTCTATTGAAGGATATCCAATAAATAAGGATGTGTATTTTATGATCTAATTACTTATTTCTTTAAATTTTTCTGTTTCCAAAATATTATTACATCTCAAAAGGAGCGATTTTTTTAGAGTTATGAAACAAAAATTACAAAAAAGATATTTCATCATATTAAAAATATATTTCTCTCGATATTATTTGATTAATCAATAATTTTCTGTAAAATTGGAAAATAATTTTCCTTTTTTTTTTAATTGCTAAACTTTATTTTTTTATTTGTGTCATAATATATAGTTTCGTATATATTATATATTTTATATGCAAGGTGAATTATAAGTATATTTAATTCTATTTATGTTATGTTAATTCTATTTATAATTGTATAAGCTATAACAGTAAAATATCAGCACATAAATATTAAAAGGATATAACAGTATCAATTTAAGTAAGTTGAGAGTTCAAAGAATCAATCATTTGGATGTCACGTTGATTTATTCTCTCGGCAGAGTTTTCCATCGTAAAAAAACCGCGTTTTAATTCTGTCAGGTTTGTAAACTCTAACACCGCGTTCAACTCCACTCGTTATCTGCCTTCGTTAATCTTCGCGAATTCCCCGGGCGGCGCGGCGCGGTGCGTCAATCCAGTCGGTGTAACTTCGGTATGTCGATAGATTTATCGCAGCTGGCGATCGCGCGCAGGCAAAGCCGCGTGTCATTTGCGTCGCCTTTACGTGCCATGTCACGTGTAACCGTCCCCGACTCCATCGCGATGAAAACTACTCAAACTCTATTGTGACGGCGTAGCGTGTGCGCCAGGTCTTGAAGTTCTATGAATCCACCGTCAGGCATAATTCACGACAGACTGATTAGATTTAAACATTTAAACGCGATTCGAGCGCACGATTGGAGGAGAGTAGGTAAAAAAAGAGCGAATGTTTTACAAAATATGAAAAAAGGTACTTTAAAATCAATTTAAATTCAGAAGGTGGCTAAAATTTTATAAACACAAACAAAATAAAGCATACAGCCACAACGCTAGATCAAATTTGCGCAAGTAATCAATTTATTAAATTACACTAAAATATGAAAATTAAACGTTTCGGTTACAATTTTTGACCATCATCGGTAATTATATGCCTAATGTCATTATTTACCATTACAAAAATATATCCCGTAAAGTACTCTTATTAATTATAAATGATCTGTTACAATAAAATAATAAAGTTGTCTTAGTCGTATTATTATAAACTATGTCTCGTTCTATAATTTTCAAATGAATATAATTTTGATTCGTCTCGATTTTATAACAGAATTCCAAAAGGTATTATAAGAAGAAGTTCTTTATTCTTGAAAAGTACTCTATCTAGTATTAATGAAATAAAAACACTTTGTAACTTAAGTGTACTTATTTCTTAATTTATGAAATTAATTTAACAAAACAAAATATTTAATCGTTAACAGATTTTAACTACCTTTTTTTTGGCTGTGTATAAAAGCCATCACCTATTTTGAAAGAAACGCAGGCTTATAAGTTAATGAAAAAAATAAATTCAAAATACATTTTCATAAAAAGTATATTCTTGGAACTAATGAATGTCTGAAGGATGGAAAATATAACATGTCCCTAGTAAAAACGTTTCTTACAGAAAATGTAAATTTCCTCTATTTCTATGTGAGTTACGAGCCCAGCCGGTACACGATTTGTACTGGTACCAGTCTTTATCACTTGCAGAATAATTTTCTGAACAGACACGGGAGTTTATCGTCAACATATTTTGAACTGTGGTAAACTTCGACGATTTTTAAAGCTGGTTTTTTCATAGAAATGAATACACACCGGTTCTTTCATAAAATTATGTGCCAAGAGTCTGATCTCAAGGTATCTAACAAACCAAAACAAACAAAAGAGATATGTATACGTTCTTAGGTTAGCATATACAACATCCGACTCAGAAAACTTGACCTAAAAGTTAATCATAAATAAATGCAATTCACATAGAAATTTAACTTACTTTTGGTCGTACTAATCTTTTACCTTTCACTATAGAAACTCCATTTATAAGTGACGCAGTTTCAGTGCGTCGCTATTAAATAAAAATATTTTAAAATTTTGGCTATATTTAATTACTTGAAATATGTGGCTCTTTCAAAACATCGCTCTTTCATACTCACTGTGTGTAAAACTCTTTTAATCCACTTTATGTAAAATTTTCTTAATCCGCGTTTAATTTTAATCCGTCCGTATCCTCGAACTAAATATATAAAGTAAAAATGAACCTATAACTTTTCTTGCGAGATTTCGAAATATCTAATACCTCGGAAAAGAAATTTTTTAAATTTTGTTATCTATTAATGTACAATAATTGAAAAAATTCCAACTCTAGTTTTTCTTACTCATAATCTTCTAAATCTTCAACTTTTATTGATTTTTTTAGACGAATGTCATAATTGAACTACTTTTAATGTCGTAATTTTGTCCTATTTGCATTGCTCATTTGCGTTTCGAATAGCATGAAGTTAAGCGATATCTCAAGGGTATAAAATGTTTTCATCTTTTACTTTGTGCTCCATCATTCGCCGATACGATTCTCTCTCTCTTTGAAAAAAGAACCTTTTTATTCTCTTCTCTTTCTGTTTCTCTTTTTGTTTCTCTGTTTTTAGCTCGTTCTTTTCTACTTAAATTAATCTCTATTTTTCCCCTAATCAGTACTCTCAATATATGTCTGTTGGTGCTTTTGGTCAGAGAGCTCTTATCATCGTGCGCCAGCACATTATTACCGTATCGTAGAAGGTTGGGTTGGTATGCTCGAGTTCTCGTGAAATTCACGTAACGTATAAAGCGAATTCTTGTTTTGACGCATCGGTTATTACCGACAAAATTGCACTGAAGGTCGCTCTCGAAGCGAAGTTTTCCTTTTGATTGTTCGTCGTCTGTACAAGCGGAGAACGATATTTGATCAAAATTTATTTTGTTTTCACAGAGCATTTTAATTGGCTTGCTCGTTCCGCTTTCTGATGCAATTGTTCTTTTAACATCGATCGCACCTCTTATCCTGGCAAAGTCGAAAATTCATTGTTTGCAAACTTTTCCTTATTTGTTTGGTGAAATAATTGACGTTTTATATACGTACATATATACGTATATATACATATATTATTACATATACACTGTTAGAAATGTTCTTAAATTTCATTAACTTTTAAGTTACACAATTGAATTTAATTTGAATTTAATTTCATGACATTACATTAAATTTAATGTACACGTTCATTACATTTAAGTAACTATTGTAACTTAATTTTCAGTAGTTAAACCATTCATTAATTTTAATTTTATTCATAACCACCAGCTTCATTTACATGTAAAGGGAGCTCGTGGTTACATTTCTAACATTGTATAATATATAACATATTTCTTTATGTTCTACATTAATTTAACTTAAAGGAAAGGGTGTACATGTATTAATATTAATATATTATGTATAAAATAATAATATACATATATATAATAAATAATATGTTATATTAATTAACATACAATACATATTAATTTATATATTAATTAACCCTCCAGCACCACTTTGTGTTTTTTAAGAATATTTTGTACATATTTTCAAAATGGTAATAAAATTATGAAAAAATAATTCAGCTCAACTTAAAAAAGATTTTTATGGATCAAATGCAATTAAGTACAATTGTTTTGTTGTAATAAATTAACAGAATATTATATTGTGTGTTGATAGATATTTTTACAATACATTTATGGAAGAATTTTTCTTTACTGAACTTCTGAGAAAATATAATGAAAGAAGATTATACGTTTCGGAAAACAAATTGAAGATATAGGTATTCGATAAATTTAATCTTATTATCTTTGCTTATAATTGTATCAGATCCATCTTGTAATTATGTCCATCGGATTTCCTTCATAAAGGCACAATAAAAGGTAACAATGACTTTCTCAATGCATCAACGGTTTGTTTGTTCGTCTGTTGATGAACCAATCAGCGCTTTTTACGCCTAAATAAACAATCAAATGCGAACGGAGCCCGGAAAGCGTCAGTCGACGCTCCTCACGAGAGCTCGTTTACGCGTTTTCCATTCGCCTGCGATTTTCCTGTCAGAGACGGAGCGATTCGTTCCCGGACACACACGTGTATTTGTACTCCTCCCTGTCGTTTCCGGCCGTTCGCTTTTCCCATTTTCCACAGTATCACACACAGAAATTCGACACTCGATTTTCGCTTTGTGTTGATCTCTGTTGTTGCACGCGCGTCCTCCGATCCCCTCTCACGCCCAGGAGATATTTTTCTATTATTTTTCTATTATTCTATCCTCTCGCGTCTCTCGTCCTCTTCCACGATCCCAATTCCCGTTGTTGTTTTCACCTTCATCACTCCGACGGGTAGTTAAAAAAATAGCCAGGCTATGGCTCGCCGATCGACGTTTACTTTATCGATCGAGCTTTTATCTGATCCGCCGTATATTAGCAAGCTTTTACGCGCGTGGGAACGTTGAAAGTAAATGAAGTACGTCGTTACGTCGTCGACGTTAACCCTTCGCCGTGTGTTTACATTGGGTTAACTCCGCACCGCGGGTTAATGTTGTCTACGGTTGCTCAGTTTATAGATAATCTCTCATGATTACGCTATTAATACTCTTGTAATGTTTAGCTTATCTAAACATTACGTGATGTTAAACACTCCTTTTTACAATAGAACCTCATTTTTGCGACTCCCACTCGCTTAATGTTGACTTCGCCTTACGTTCGTTCTCTCTTCTAACTGTAAACAGTGCAAGTAATGAGAAATGGCACTTGGCAAAAGAGAACTAGTTTCGCATTTCGTTTGAAATTCATCAAAGAATTCTTCATTTCACGAAATGATGAGACAGTTTATAACTATGCTGTAAAAGAATTATGTAAAATTATAGAAATGATATGTGCAAAAAATTACAATTTGTAGTGAAAATAATAGAAATATATAAAATTATGTATTTTTACAAAAATTAGTATTTTTATCTTTGTTTATGTAAATATAACTTTACGTTAGACAGAAACCCAGACAGCACAGAGAATTCAAAAAATAATTCTTTTTAGAGATCTCTGAATTATGAAATGTATTTTTCTTCCGTTCCATTTCTGATACAAAAATATTCTTCAGGATACTAAAAGATTTTATTTTTATGTCATCAATTCTAAGCTCTTTTTCAGATAGAAAAGGAAATCCTCTTATAGTCTATAAGAATTTTGCAACATAATTGAAATAACTTTTAGATAATATTTCAGTAAACATAAAAAGTACGACTCTCAAGAATATTAATTTCTTAAATTAATTTTTACACACAACTAAACGAAATTTTACTGTCAAAAAATATATGCACTTGATTTAATATCCTCATGAAGCTCTATTTCGGCGACTTGCTTTCAAAAAATTATCTTATTAAAACACATATGAAGAATGCCATAATGTTATGCTTTTTATTCTGTTTTGTATGATTTTTACTTACAAGAAATAGAACTCCGCGATGTATATCTACTGACTATGCCGCATGCTTACTGCTTGCGGGTGAACAAGTTTTTGCGAATCTATTACGAATACATTACGTTCATTCATAAAGAATGACATTTAGAAAGACAAATTCTTTTTTTAATTCATAACGATTCACCTGTGCTATTTGGGAAATTACAATAACAATAGTATAGTTTATAATTTTTGCGTAAATGTACATAAAAAATTTTTTTTTATAAAGAAGTAATTTTATTTGTAAGTTATAACTTTATTTACGTGTGTAAATGTACATATTTAATAGTGGGTCCCAAAATTCCTCACTAAGTATATAATAATATAATTGTTAATAATTTTTTTAATAGTATATATTTTAATAGTATATAATCTGTTAATACTTCTCATTTTAGTACCTATATGTCACAAAAGAAACTAAGGTAATCAAACTTAATATGGACATGTACTTAAAACGCTCTTCGCTATTTATAGGTAATTACACGATTAATTCAACAGATAGTAGTAGTTTGTGCAAGTTGCCTGTCTGACTTGATTGCATCAGTTTATTCCGCAATGTGTCTATTCTGTTATCGTCAATAAAGCAAAATGTAGAATGTCGTAGTTATGATGTAATATTTATTATAGATATAGGCATACTGATTATACATACATCGATTGTAACGTTTCTTTTGATACTTCTGTTATTCCAAACGATGGATTCTATTTCATAGCTAAACATTTTTAGATTATATTATATTGTTAAAAAAGTTTTATATAAAATCATAACAATTATAGTGAGGAATTTTGAGACTCACTATTAAATATATATATTTACACACGTAGGTACATAAAATTACAATTTACAATTAAAACTATTCTTCTTTGTAATAATTGAATAATTTGCGAAAGTAAAAAATTTACAATTGAAATTAAGTTTATAAAAATTGTTAATTATATACAATTTCTCTCAAGTTATTTATTGACAAGGATGGAAATAAGCACATAAGTAGACAAGTAAAAAATAGACAAGTCCATTTGCAAAATAATTCTTTGTATATTTTTATATGTCAATAAAAATATTAATATGTTAATAAACTTTATAAAAGTACCATTGGATTATTTTGTTTTCCGTTTTTCTAACATTTTTTTACGAAAAAGATGGAAATTATTTTTTTATCATATTAAGTATATATATTACTTTAAAAAAAAAATTTTAATATTTGAATATATTTTACATTTTTTATTAACATTCAGAAGTGTTTCTTTTTTTTAATGCAATTAATTTTTAATTTTAGACTCAGGAAAAAATTAAAATCGCAAAGCTTAGTATTATAAGTATCACAGTTACCTTATGTTTTATTTTTAGATATAATTTACGTGTAGCTCCGATACGTGACCGAGCTTTCGTGCAAAATGTAAAAACTGATAGCTGAAAATTGGAAAAAAGGTTTCCTTCGCGCGTACACGATACGGTATGAATAAATAAGATCTAACGGGCACCCACGGGGAAAAGAGTGGCACGCAATGAAGGTATAGTTAAATACGGGGTAACTCGGGGTATTATTGTGAATTGTCTCGCATGTCAATTTCGATCCCCAGGGACGACCGGCGGGCATACAGGCTGACCGATTACGAGAAAGGTCTTCGGGGAATTTGATTAGATCTCCAGGAAATTTTCTAACCGACATGATCGGTTTTTGTGTTCGTGGTGTTCGCCGTCGCAAAGACGCTTCTCGTAAAATTGGTTAACTCTCCTCTCTGGTCGGCGCATGTCTTTCTTGATCTTGATTACGTAGGTACTTTAATTAAACTCCTGATCGCAGCACCGAGGTAGACACACAGCAGCAAATAATCGAATTATTTGAATTCTTAAAGATTAAAGAACACGGTAGCGTTGTACATTTTTGTAATTACCAAAGTAGAAAAATGTGTGAGAAAAACAATGTGAAAAACTGATCACTGGCTAAAAACTGACTAGTTCTTATCACTTTGAATTTACTGGACTAACTAGAATAATTATTCAGTAACCGGTCAGAAATCGTGGTTAAGTAAAACTGGTCAGGAACTATCCAGAAACTAGTCAGGTCAGACGGCTCAGTAAATAATAGCTTATAGTTTCTGGCTATATAGAACTCGGAAAATTGTAATTGTTATTTTCTCAACTACAAGCCAGAAATTGACCAAGTCAAACAAAATAAAATAACATTTGAAATTGTGGAACCTAATAACAATGAATATTTCTGAAAATACACGAAACTATAAAAGAAAGATTAAAAGTTTTGGAAAGTCAAAGAATAATTATAATAGTTAAATTTTCTTCGTCATTTATAAGATTATTATTTTTGAACATGATATGTAACAAGGACATTGTATAATAGATAATAATTTAATTTATTGTTAAGAATATATGTCTGCCTCGCATGGTAACGACCTCCACAGAGAGATCCACGATGCTTTGTTATGGGCTATTAAATTTTCGGTAGATTAATGTGCCGCTACATTTCCGTTGGAAACTCATAGTATATTTGAGATAAAGCTGGAAGAGAAACAATTATATATACGTATATATAAAAGAACAGTAAAATAACAATCTCAATAGAGAAATACTCAGCCCTAGAATTGTCTTAATTAAAGATCGCAGACGTGAATTTAACTATGTAGTAACTGAAGATTAGTAATATTCCGTACACGAAACGCGAGTCGCAAAGCACGCGTTTGAGGCCACGCACATGTACGAAATTTTAGATATACATCGTTATAATTTCCGTGGACATGGAATTTATTGCTCCTCAGTGGCGAGCTTGCGTGAAATTCCGACAGAGCGGCGTTATAAAATTATACACGAGATATATACGAAGTTTTCGGGCTGGACACTTGGCTTTTTTTTGTTATTTATGCAGCAACTCGTCTCCAGCGACCCATAATAAAATGCTATTATGCACGAGGGTTGTATGCAGAGAAAACGTTCAGCCTGGGACGAGTTTAAAAAAGAAAAAGAGAAAAGAAAGAGAAGAGAGAGGAAGAGCGCACGTTACGCAAGATGTTTCCTCTGGTTGAATCCCGCGCGACGTCGTCGTCGTCGACGAAAATTCCACCGCGTTTTCAACTCGACCGAGCTTAATACGCTCGGGTAGAAGCATTAATCTCGATTTATGCCTGAATCCGACAATATGGTTACCTACGCCGGCAGCCGCAACTAGTCTTCCCTTTTGTGTCTTCTCAATCCGTCTCTTGCTTCTTAGAATTTAAAGAATTATAATCGACTACCGTAGTTTAAACTTTATGAGAGACGAGCGTATTATTGGATTTAAGAATATATAATATCAAGTCTGTAATCTCTGCAAAAAGTCACTGAAACCGCAAATTTATACTTTCCCCGTGTAAAAATGAATGTTATACACGCGTACGCGAAACAATTTAATAGGGTCAATATTTATATTTGGCAATACAATTTTATAGTTTAAATAAAAATTTTCTTATTTTGTTTTATTTATTTTTAAACACGTCTTCTTATTGAAATAATTTTTTATCTAGATTCTAATTATTTGTTACTTTGAAATATAATATTAAAAAATCTCTGTATTTTTTTATATTATATTTCAAAGTATAAGTAATACAAAGTAATACAATGATTTTCATTTTATTAAAAAAATAATGTAATACACGTAATACATCCTTAATATTCAGAGAAAGATACAGTGATGACAATTATAAAAGTGACAACTCTATAAATTTATATACAGAATTTGTGCGGGGAAGAGTGGGGGAAGACTGTGAAAAGTGTGGAACCTAAAGGAAAAATCAAATAAAACTGATGATTGTTTATCAATTAATAGAAGTCTTTAGTCAAAAGATATTTCAGTTATTTTACTTTAAACTGCAAATAATTAATATTCATATATTATCAATACAAACTATATATAATTTCGAACAAAAATAATTCTTAAGTAAAGCCAAATCAATTTCGTTTTTTGTTTAAAATTACCAGTTATTTTACTTTAAACTGCAAATAATTAATATTCATATATTATCAATACAAACTATATACAGGGTGGGGAAAAAGTATGGAAGCAAACAATTATTTCCGAAACTATTCATTTATGTAGTTTATATTAATAATATATAAATGTTAATTATTTTAGTTTAAAGCCAGTATCCTTTGAAAGACTTCTATTATTGATAATTAATTATTATCTTTATTCAACTTTTCTCTTAGATTGCAATTCTCTCCTCCATTTTCCTCTACATCAAAATACGTCGAAAATATGTAATTAGTATTAACTTTAAACAGTTTAAACGGTATGTGTTTCATGGTTATTGTTTAACTTTTCCCTTAAGTATTCGTAATTGCCCCATTTTCTCTTCTACATCAAAATCACCGAAAACATGTAATGGTTAAATTTACTTTAAACGGCGTATACGTTATCTATAATCACGTGTTGTGGACATTGTAGTGTGACTATATTTATATCGGCTATCCCTGGGTGCGAGAAATGAGAGGCTACTACTAACTCTAATATACTGCAATAGTATCATTCGCGTTTCTTTATGTTCGCAATTCCCTAACTTTCACCTGCTCTCACCTACAGTTGAATAAATTAATACACATAGTTGAATATACCGTTTTATAATTGCATTAACACAGTCGCATAATTCTACATATAAAACTTGTTTAGTTGTTGCTGTAGTTGCCATCCTTACAGTTACTACCTTTTTCTGAATGCAAGCTTCGCAATAACGGTCTCAATCCTCATCTCGAACTTCAAATACGCAAATACGAAGAGTCAACCTGAACTCGTGGTAGGACAATGTATTTCGGTCGTATCGATCGAGAGGAACTGGTTTTCTGATTTTTGTCGTTTCCAATACGAGATATACCCGTGTGCTTCCACGAGGAATCGGGTCGATGATCGATCGCTCGTCCGGTAATGAGGTAACTTTTTAAGCAGTTAGGAGGACCTAGCCGGCCAACTCTGCTGTCTGATATAAATGATTCAGACTCGTTCCCTAGACGCACTAATTATAGATGCTCGTATACAGCAAGGGTTGTTAAAGCTCGTAAATTATGGAGATGAAAGAAAATGAACGGCTCGCGTTCGAAATGGCCAAGTATCGATGTTCTTTGCGCAAACAATGAAAAATCGATTTAGATTGTTTTGTGGGCTAGATTAATAAAAATTGATAATGTTTGAAACGACAAAACGAATTATATAATTAAAACAAATAAAAAATAGATTAAAAAACAGGCAGTTAAGAGCCTTAATACGCGGTAATTGGTGCGATTATCGTATACACACATATATATATATATA
>NW_017300162.1:323404-351215 GCF_001594075.2 Trachymyrmex cornetzi
AATATACAAAACTGAACGTTTCGGCTATATTCAAGCCATCCTCAGCAGTCTCCAATCATAGCAATCATTGATAACAATCCAATGTTCATAACGTCAAAGAAATCAAGTGCAGCCAACGATGACGGTTAAACACACTCCAGATATGGTAATCTATGAGACTTGCTTGCTGCACTCGATTTCTTTGACGTTATAAATAACAGCAGTGTCGCTGGGCGTAGGTTAGCGCCAAGACACTACCAGTGTCTGCAGATGAATTGTTATCAATTATTGCTATGATTGGAGACTGCTGAGGATGGCTTGAATTTAGCCGAAACGTTCAGTTTTGTATTTTATGTAATAGATACAATCGAAATATATATATGTGTATATGATAATCGCACCAATTAAGGCTCTTAATTTTCTCGTTTTCTACTCTATTTTAATTTCAAGAGCTCGATTTGAATTATATAATTGATGCTTGTTATTGTAATCGAAAAGTACTATCGAATAGCGAAACCCCTCCGTTTAGTTAGTTATCCCCTAACTTTACTTTAACAAATTTTTAAGTAAAACGTATATGTTGTGTCTTTTTATAGCGAAAACAAGTTGTGGATTTAAACAATGGCGACGAGATAAATCCCCAACGTTTTGCAGGGTATCCATCGCAAGAACAAAGCCTATCTGTTAAAAGCTTTACTGTTAGCACATTTTTTGCAGATACGCAGGGCCATTTTAGTCTCTGTTTTCTGCGGCTTAATTGCTCACGGAAAACTAAATGAACATGCGCTGCAAACGCGCCCAGACACCATATTGATTTATCCTCGTTTATTAATCGGACTCATTTCGGGGCAGGGATTCCAGTTAGCATTCAATGCTTATTTCACCATCGTGCGTTTAAGCGCGTTCGATATGTGGCATATGAACGTGAATGTCTGCGGCACCGATATTTTATATTTGATATTGACTAATTTCGAGTATCGATTTCTGCAAAACAAACGCGTTCGTATAAAGCGTCGAACATTCTAGAGGTTTAAATAAAAACGTTATCAAAATGTGTGCGGTATACGCATTTGCGGCGCGATTCGTATCGCTATCAAGTATTGTAATTTTACAATTCCGAAGCTGTCATCAGATGTCTCTTTAGGACAAATATTTAATGAGATATAAAATGTTAGCGTAAAAGTAATAAACACACTCTTTTTTTTCTACATTAGCGAAAGTCATAAAAAATTTTATTTGACCCGATGTTTGGGTCATATGAATGTTTCACAGTCGAACAGGGGAACTTCGCATGAGAGGAAACGTGTTACTGAAACAAGGCCGAACTTACAGTAAGATTTTTAGATCCTTTGATTCTAAGGTTATCTAAGGATCTGTGAGGTTACGTATTTTTGCTCTAGGAATTGAAAGTTTAATGCTTTGGACGAATTAGATCCTGAAATTGTAAATAAACTACATTAGGATTAGACTTATCATTCTTTATTTAATCTCAGATTACGGAGCTTCTTCGATCGTTAATATTTAAAATATTATCAATATTTAGGAGAAGATTTAGACTATTTTAATGCTAAATTAGCAGACAATTCTTTGAAAATTTAGAAATATTAGGATCTATTCTAAAATTTACACATTTAAATTTAACACATTTCACATGTCTTAAACAGTCCTCTGAAATTTTTGTGTTAATTTGTCATAAAATAAATATGTTACAAATGACACAAATATTATATAAGAATTAAACTTAAAAAATTTAATACTTTAACACATTTTTAAAAATAAATTGTGGAACTATATTTATTAAAATTAATATTAATTGTATTATGTTAAATTAACATATATATACGTTCTATCCATTTATCTTGCAAAATTTACGTCTTAAAACTACATTATTTTTTGTGTTATTTGATCACACACTCATATAAAGTGTCTTATTTTAACATTAAGAAATTTTTAATATTATTGTATATTATTATTTTAATATTATTATTATATTAATTATTATATTATATTATATTATTTTAATATTTTTAATATTATTATTATTATTTTAATATTATATGTTAAATAACAAAAATTCAGTATCTAAATGATAAGAGAATTGGAAAACTAATTAAGTGATACACCATTTGACTAAGTTTACGATTTTCTAAATTTTTCATGTCCGCTGAAAATGATTTAAAACCGAAAGGATAATAATTATAACAGTAGTATGTTGATTAAATTGCACTTACATCGTGTCAGACTTATTACCTCTTTGTATCACTTAATTAATTTAACAGAAAATATTTAAATGACATAATCACATTATGTTAATTGAACGGTTGCACGGTTGGATATTAAAAATTCAATACAAAAATTTTAATAAGAATCAATTTTAGCACAAGTGCAAAATATTTTTTATTGCGTGTTATAAATGTTGGAATTATTTCTTTTGGATTTATAATTCTCTTGAATTTTTTCAATCTTTAAGTCTTGAATTTTTCTCTTTCTCTCTTTCTCTCTTTTAATCTCGTTGAAACTTTTAATTTCTAAATATGCTCGGCTTCTTAGCATCGTCGGATGTTCGTTGTCTAACTTACGATATAATGCCAAGTAAATTATATTATTATTGCATGTTACATCGTGTGCAACAACTTCTTAACTTCATATTTCCTGGATGATTGGCTTAAATAGTTTAAGGAAGCTCATAAAATTACGAATTGCGATATCGATTCGGCCATAAATAAAGCGCTAGCGGTAGCGATTGAATTTCAGCAGTCCACAGCTCATTAAATATTTCGTGTCGGTCGCTGGCATTAATAATCAAAGAAAACAAAAATAAAAGCGACGTGTTAATTAACAGCCAGCTTTCAATACGTTTCGACAAAATTTGACATTCAATAAATGACATATCCAATCATATGTCTAATAATTTAATTTATATTATTGAAGAAGTGCCTAATATTTGTAATAACTGACACATCCGAATTTCAATTTATTGAAATATTTGTCGGAATTTTATGTATAAACCTCAATATTAACATAAAGAGGAAGTGTAAATAATTAATGTTTACGAAGGTTAAATGGTATTCAAATAATATTGAATAATATTGATTGTTAATCAATAATTATTTTTAAAAATTATAGAGTTTCTTTGGCAATTGTTTTTTGAATATATTTTAAATAATGGAAACACTAATTTTGTGTGTGTCTGTTGTCTGCGAAGAATTGTGAAATAGAAAAACCGCAATAAGACGAACTGATCGCAAAATAAAAGTGCAATAATTTCGGATATAGGAAGAGAGTTGAATGACAATGTAGTACGTCGTTCGTATCATATTGTGAATCGGCTTTTACATCTGCTCGACTTATGTTATGGCTCATTGAACATCGACTGTAGTTTCCTTTTTACTCTTTTTCTGCCTGTCCTCCGGATGACGGGGAATGAAGATCGATATATCGAACTCTCCGGGGACACCAGCGTACAGTCTTTAATTCTCGTTGATCAGCGAGGCTCGTTCGGCTCTATCTCCCTTTTCTTTTTTATCCTTCTTCGAGTTCTATCGCTATGATGTCTTGCGCAGGGATTTTCGGTTAAATTATGAATGGCACACGTAAAAATCTATTTCGTTTCATCTATGCAGTCCAATTAAATTTCAAATTCTTTGAAATAATTTTACGTTTTAACCTCTGACATAAATAATATTCAAAGTAAAACAAATTTACTTAAGAAAATTAAAACTTTTTTGGAAAGAAAAAAATTACGTGACGAAAAAATTGGCATTTCCTATCTAAACTTACACTTGGAATATTTTATACGATAACTTGGAATATAAACAAGAAGGCAAATTTTTCGATCAAGAATTTATAGGTCACGTTATGAGTAATATTCAGAATGACGTTTTCGATCCCTCTGTCGAGAGGGAATCAAATAAGTCTCAGCAAAAATAAGTGAAGACACAAAAAAAAGACGTTATTACGAATGAAGTGTTCGGGAATCCATCCTCGAAAGAACGCGGCTTCGCGTGCATTTCCGAAATAAATCATTGGTCGCTTTCTTTCTCATTCGCGTCCTTTTTTCACCAGCTTGCAAGTGGAAATTGACAAATGGTGTTCTACTTTTTGCCTAATTCCAAAGAAGCTCTATATAGATACTTATTTTTCCACGGAATAACAACCATTGCATCTATCAATATTACAATTTTTTTTTCAAATTGTGTATAATTTATAATTTATTTGATTAAACTCATTTTTCAGAGTTTCTTTTGAGCTTAAAGCTGACACAAAGTACAGTAATACAAATCTTTCTTAAACTCGTCGTATATCTTGCAATTTCGATCTCTTTTTATTTGGAAAACTTTTACAACTTTAAACATTTTTGGATCTCTGCTTCTTCGTATATTCGATATATCTTCGAAACTTTTTGTAATAAAAATTACAGATTGCTCAAACTTAATATTTAATATCTAATATGATCGCATGTTAATTTGCATTCGACAAATTATTATTATAATTATATCGAATTTGACATTCTAGAATATATTGAAGGACAATCCAATAAAGGGGTGAAACAGGGTAACACAAAAGCAATATAGATCGGTGTCTTCAAAGGTCTGCGTGTAACGAAGAAAGTTAATTCAATGTACCTGCGAGATTCATTACGCGATGCAGAGAGTTGAAAAAAAGCTTTTGTTGGCCGGAAGTATCCCCTGTAAAGCTTTGAGTAGATGCGTTTGTGCGCAACATTCCGACAGAATACACTTGCAATTACCTATTCTTAATTGCAGGCTAGAGACTAGTTTCTATCCTTTACTCGGCAGGCCTCCGTCATCGATCCGCGAAGCCTCGATTGGATTTAGCTCTGGCGATTGAGTCGGCTACTTCGTTACATTAATTCTATAGTACTCAATCCGGCTTCGCGAAAGAACTTTCTGCTCCCTCTTATGCGTTGATTTTTCTCTTATAGCATTTCCATCGTCATTCGGAAAATTACAGGCTTTCCTTTCTCTATACTTTCTTTCTCTCGCTGGAAATAATTCGAAAGGAAGTGAATTTGATTTAATCAATGTGTAAACGAGAGACATATAAAATCACTCGGTACAATCATAATACTACAATTATTTTATCTTATCAAAAAATCGTGCTGTTACAATTTGTTAAAAAATCATGATATTTATTTTAGATAGATCCCAATAAGCAGAATGTCTAAAATCGACGCATGAGACAACTTTTATATATATATATAAGATATCTTTAAAATTTCTTTAAGATAGTTCATAACAAATTATGAAAGATATCTTAAAGTTGTCTTATGTGTTGATATCAGATTCTGCTAATTGGGGTCAATGCCAGAAAAACGAGCATTAAGAACATTTTAATAAAATAAAATATGTAATTTAGTACATGTTTGTTACAATAAATTACATTTTATTTTGTTAGAACATTCTTAAAAATTGATCGAAACATTGTCGCATTTTTGAAACAATAGAAAGTGATAATAAATGTCTGTCATTACGGCATAATAAAAAGAGATAACAAATTAAGTCAATGGTTAAAAGAGCTATTGTGAATACTGTTTATCTCAAATATATTCTCAATAGTTCCTTTTTACTATTGACTCAATTTATTATATTTTTTATTGTGGCTTAACAGATGTTTAATGTCATCGCGTTCTATTTGTTTAAACACGCGACAATGTTTCTAACTTTTGACATCATTTTGTTATCCACTTTTTATTTTCTGTTTGTTTGTAATTTATTCAATTTCTCATTTGTCTTCAATTCTATCACGTTTAATTTCCATTTACCTATTTGTTTTTATTTTGTTATTAAAATTTTTTTATGATTATTTTAATATTTGTGCCAATAAAAGCGTAAAATTAGAACAATTGAAACTTTTTATAAACTAATTATTTATTCAATTATTTGAAAACACGTTATATATTTGATTTTATTCATACATCCGTATTGTTCATGTTTTGGCCTATGACCTTTCCTGATTGCTTTGTATACACGAGGGATTGATTTATCTATTACTACATTAATTAATAAATTAATGGCAAAATAATTAAAAATCGACTGTTTTATCACTGTCAAGTTGTAACAAAGTTTATAATGTTTTATCACTGTCAAGTTGTAACAAAGTTTATAATGTATTATGCCACGTTTATCTCATTTATTATGTCGTTCCCTTACTTTAAAAGTAAAGTAACTAAAAAAATTAAATTTTTCAGAAAAAAGAAAAACCATTTTTCAACTTAATAAAAAATTACTGATTAATCAAATAATATCGACAAAAAGAAATATTTTTTCAGAAACATAGTCGAATGTCATTTATGTCATTTTTGTTTCACAACTCTTAAAAGAACCACCCTTTTTGTGACAATTTTGATATTTTAACAAAATTTTAACAAATTCAGAATAATTTATTTATTAAAAGAACCATAATTCGAAATATCATCAACAGTTGTATTTACTTTGATCAATTAAAATGACTGAATTTAAAATAAATAAAATAATTTCTTCTTCAAACTTCGACCATTAAAATTATCTTAATTCTGAATGTTCTCTGTAGAAGACTCTTTTTTTTATTTATAAAAATAAAATGCAATTCAAATGTGTCACTTTTGTATAGAAGGTGCTATAACCTTTTTAAAAACCTTAAAAACAGCACGAGTACTATTTGACGAATATACTGTAAAATTATTTAGTTTACTTTTGATAGAGTAATCTTTCTAAGTCTAACTCATTTATAATGTGATAACTGGAAAATCACATTTTTTGAGTTGCGTCACTTTTAATATAAAAAAACAACATTTTGAGTGAATTATCTTCAGATTAGTCTATTTTTTCATCACCATATGCTTTTGATACATTAAATTTTCATTGAAGAGAAACGAGCGTATACATTCAGAGAGACTGTCCCGAGAGAGGAGGAGGAGGCGAAACCTTCTGAAGTGCCCAGAATATGCGGAACCGGCTGAAAGGAGAGCTATAAATTTTCTGCCTCCTCCAGCGACTTTTCGCTTTCTATTTTCGCGGGAACGTTTTCGCGCATACGTTTGGTGAGCTAGAGGAACGGAGCATTGGCCAAAGCGCGCACAACCCGCACAATGCGTGACCAGCACGAATACGTTTGCAGAGTGCTGTAGCAAAAAGGAAGAGCACTCGTGCCCCGAGGTTACGGTGGACATTTATCGTGAATTAAAGGGATCAAAGGGAATGAACGTCTTCTGAACAAATAGTCGAACGTCGAATCCCTTACTCGAGGATTTCACCCTCTCCGTATCCACGCATCCTTGCACGATTTACCCTTCGGTCTTTGCCCCGAAACTACGATCACATGTGCGTGGGTATAAGTCTGGGTGTAAAAGTGTATAAATCGCACGGATGGAGACGGATATTCCGGTACTAGAAAACATTCGGATGATAAAAATGTCTGATAAATTTCCAATGTTTATTCACTCTACGTTTCGAGAATTCCTGAGATTCCGTCGAACTACTTTTTATTCTCATCTCTCTCTCTCTCTTTCTTAATCCAATATTTACTTTTGAAAAATAATAGATAGCAAGTAATTAGATCAAACAGAATAATCTGAGATTCATATATCAATATTCTCTCTCTATTGAAATTATTATAAATCTTCACACGCAACAATTATGAACAGTGAGAACTGCTTTAAAACGTTGCATGTCCATCTGTGCTTAACAATTAAGTATTTATAAATATTGTTTATAATATATATTTCGTAAGTAAGTAAAAATTTTTGGTATTTATAAAGAGGCAAAGTGGCTCAATGGACCTCATTCATGGAGCAACCCTGAAAGGTAAGTTAAGTCATGAAGATAATCGGATTATGTATTATTTTTAAAAATGAAAAGATTATGTGATATATTAATCGAATCTTTATTAAAATTTTCATGGTATGCATAATAATTTGTAACATTCTCTCTTTAAATGACAATTGTACGGATGTAATACACATTACATATACGAAAAAGAATCCATCCGACATTTGCTCGCCTCTCCCCTTCTCACAATGTTGGTACTCCGCATGCCATAAAATTACAAATTTCCATCCATGATAAAAAAGAACTATAAAATTTACGAACAAAGTTTCAATGACATATTTCATTAAACGATCACTTAAATGTTGTGTTTACTTTTAAACTTTTTAAAACTTCTATGTGTGTGAGTAGAATCATATTTTTAAACGACTTTGTGTTTTTATTTTAGCTAAAAATTTTCTTAAGCAAAAGGCAAAAGCAGTAAATGACAAATTGGGGAAAAGTTACTCTATTCGGGACGCGGAAGTTTTGTTGGCGGAACGAATGGAGAGAAACAAGCAGAGAACAGAAATGCATCTCGCAATACGTCGTCTGGCTGTATCCATCCGTTCCCGCGCGGGCGGAAAATGGCGTTCCGGCGCGATGCGTTTAGCGATCCGATGATGGAAGCGTCGTAACAGCGTATGAAAGCGCTACCGCCGTTGAAAGATCATCTATTTTTATACGCCAGTCCAGGATCCGGATGATAAAGCACTCTTGGAACTTTGCACCCCTCCTCCTATTTATAAACCCGGCATTTGGCGAAGGATGAACGTTGTTCTGTCCGCGGTAAATCTCATTACGGAAGTTAGATTCCGGGTTTTGTGTCGATTTGTTTTACAGCATTACTCAATCACAAAATCGAAAATTAGAAGAAACGTCGATTTGGTTAGGCACGAGCGAGAAAAGTGTGACTACTCTACTTCTTTAGAAAATCGGTTAAATTATGCAGATGCATATTAAACAAGAATATCCAGACTCATATTCTATTAATTAACATCTAATAATGTAAAATCTGTAATGGAAGTTCCAATTGAAAATTATTACAAAAGTTTCTATTACTTTTACGACAGATTGTATTATATATTTTATAAGCGAACTGTGGAAGTATATTTTTTTAAGTAAAATTAACATTTGTGATATGTTAAATTGACCTACATTTTATTTACTAAGAATGTTCAATATTATTTAAAAATAAATATTTAAATAATATAATTTTATTATATTAAATTGACATTTGGATATGTTAAACAGTTAACACAAAATTTTAACAAGGATTTGAGTGAAGTAGTTTTAATGTAAATACAAAATGTTTTTTACTGTATACATTTATTAGTCATTTGCGTATATCAGGTAGAACAGAATAGAGTTGGGGCTAGTTGAACCAAAGAGCCAGTTAGGAAATGCAAATATCTAAGCAATTAAAATATTAATATGAACAAGTCTATGTTTGCATAAGATAGAACAGAGATTATTGCGCTGAATAGAATAATCCTTGACCGCGGCTGCTAAAAGCCGAACACGTGCGTTTTTATGTTTCAAAAGTAAATTTATTAGGTGAGTATTCTTTTGGTGGTAATTGAAGCGATTAATAAAAACCAGATATGCTTTTTTTTAAATAAATTATTATATAGTATATTTTTTATCTTTAATGTTCAAATTACTATTTTATTTACGGATTTTTAGTTATAAAAAATATTTTAGTCGACACCGATATGGGACTTATTGTTGGATCAAGTCCTACAATCTTATCAACTCGCAGATGCTTAAATAAAATCTGTCATTATTTTTTATTTTATGTTAACGATTAAAGACATGTTATATCATACAGATTATAAAGAGTTAAATTTTTAGTTTTTTTTTTAATTTTGTCAATTAAAACATTTAAAGAGTGAGTATACAAATTAGTATACATAAGATAAAAACTTTAATAAAGATTTGATTAATGCACATAATCTTTCATTTTTTTAATAATACATAATCTTGTTACACGATGATCTTCATGGCTCAACCCTCACCTTTCAGAGTTGCTCAACATGCTTGAGCGCCTCACTATGTAAAATCTATTGAGTCTTTTCCTCTTTGTATTCTTTGTAATCAATAAAATTTTTTTCTATATATAATTTACGAAATATATTAAGGATTTGTAATTACCTATTATAGTTATTAGGCCAAATGGACGTGCAACGCATTTCAAAGCAATTCTCACTATTCTATCATACTTAATTGTATAAAGCTTTATAATAATTTCAATAAAAGGTGTCACAACTAGACTCGCTCTGGTTATCGTAGAATTTATGACAAAACGTTATCTCTGTGTATTTCTTCTTGTCTCCCAAAGAAAAAAACGTTGTTGGGAGACTCGCCATTATATAATGAATGGCGTAAGATGACCTGGTTCGGTACGACGAACCAGCAAAATCCTCAGTATATTAATTAGTCAGGCAAGCCTGATGTATATACTGTGTGTACACTGTGTTACTACTGCCATGCGATCGATCGTACCATATGGAGTACGTGTTTGCGATAACGTACGCTTTCTCGATGCATTATGTTCCCCGATAGGCGCACGCAATTAGTTTATCATAGTACAGGAGATCCATGGCCTCCCAAACCTTTGAATTGGCTTAATCAAACGTTCAGATAGGTTAAAGCTTGCTTCGAGCGACTGGTGCATTTCAGGTAAACGATCCTAGATGTTGAAAGGAGCACACGCGCATCTGGCTCTTGACTCATTTAATTATAATATCTATGCTTACGATGAAAGACTTGTGGATCAAAAGAAGATCTAAAAAAAGCCTACACTAAGAGAAAAAAAAATGATTGCAGTTACTATAATATTTAACTATAATTTGACTATAATTTACAATCATTTTTGGTGCCAACTATATATTTGTTGGTAGAACTATAAATATAATTGTATCATTACTGTTATATTATGGCAGTAATAATTACACTGGAAGAAAAAGGATATTATAGTTTTATACAACGCTAGGTTTACAAAATAATAGGAACTAAAGCAGTACTATAAGAATACAGTATTCAGTACTGCTTTAGTTCCTATTATTTTGTAAAGCTACATTTTTCCCTCAGTATGGTTGTATAAAACTATAATATTCTTTTTCTTTCAGTGTAATTATTACTTCCATAATATAACAGTAATGATACAATTATATTTATAGTTAATTATATTTATATTTATAGTATTATATTATACTTTTAGTATTCGGTACTACTTTAATTTTTATTACTTTAGAAAACTAATTACAGATACTTAAATTTTTGAGTTGTCAATTTATAGTTGCCAGAACCATTTTTTTCTCTCAGTGTATAATCATGGAATACTTGACTGTGGTTATTTTACCATAAATTATACTTATACATCATAAAAGCACTTTTCTCTCAGTGCAGAATTCTGGTTAAAAAAAGATGTCGTGACTTAAAGACGTCTCGAAGATTCAGGAATGTTCAAGTGCGAAATCGCGAAGCTTTGAAGATACGTAAAATTTCGAAGCGTAGATCCGAAGTTATTTGAGGAATTCAAATTCCGAACGTTTATTCCCCGGTCGAACGTTTCTCTTATTTCCTGCATCCGCAAGGTGAACGTGAAGCTGCGAATTGAACCCGAATCGGTCGCGTTTAAAGCTTTAAACGAATTGTCGGATGGAGCGACGTGTCGCTTATCGTTAAGCGGTGTCAGTTCCTGCGTCAGTCGGCGTCCATAGTTATTTAAAGGCATCGCGTCTGAGTGCTCCCGAAATAGTGTGACGTGGCTGACGTGGTTTGCGAGGCATCGGTACGTGCAGTAGCCCCGCGTAAATTAAGAGAGCGCAATATTCAATTTTCCATCCATTGCGAGACGAAAATGTTGAAATACTAATTCTCCGGTTTGAATCCGATTTCTAAATTAATCGGTTAGCGGATACAGTAAATTAAATAGCTTTTGACATTTGGACGAATCTTAAACGTCAAGATGATTGGCATCTTGACTGATTAACTTTACGTGCCTTTCATTCAATAACTGCTAACTTTAAAATATTTTCTGGTTCTAGAAACTTATAGCATATATCGATTAATGTTAATTGAAACTCGTCAGTCTCGCCGTTCTCTATTCGCTCTCTTCATTTGCAAGATCAAGTTTTAAAAATAGCTTACATTGGTTGATATGATTAAATGACGACGCGATATTCAATTTCCCCCGACGTGTTCTCTCTCAGTCGCGATTTTAGATTTTGTTCACGAACTAATGATAACGGCTTGCTGAGAGCGGCTGACACAAGTCTCTTTCGCGTGCCATTTGGCTTTTATTAGTCAGGTATTCCCGACTAAATGAGAATCGACCCGGATATTAATTTACTCGATTATTTCGAGTAAATTCTACCCTGCATTTAAATGAATTAGTCGACAAGTCGAAAATTAATCTGTTACCTGGAGAAGAGTCAGATAGAATGAGCAAAAGACGTCGTTCTTTTCCGCTTGACGTGGCAAACATTGAGTTTCGTTTCGCGTGATTTCATTCCGATCGAATTTGACTATCACGTTTACATACGTAAGTGCTTTGCCTGATAATATGATGCGTAAGTGGTGTGGATCTCTCTTGATGGGTCGTGTAAAAGTTATTGAGGATTATAAAACTTTTTCCTCACTCTTAACATGCAATTTATTTTAAAGTAACTACAGTCTATCTAAGCTTTGCGATTTTTTTCAAATTTTTTGCTGCATTCGTAATTAAACTAGTAGTCAAATTCAAAGCAAGAAACATTTTTAAATATTAATTAAAAGTATGAGATATCTTGACATATTTACGTTGCAGTAAAGATTAAAAACATAACGTTTAGGTTATATTGAATATTCCTGTATCTAATATAGCCCAAGTGTACATTTTCCTCTTTTCAATACATAAATATTAAAGAAATAGAAAATAAAGCAATTCAATATTACTTTTACAAAATTATAAATTTACTAACTTATTGACATCCTTATTGACATGTAACAATACATAAAGACTTATTTTCTAATAAACAGCTGACTTATTTATTTCAATTAAGAGAAATTAACTATTTTTTATTTGAAGCGGATGTTAATGCTTAAATTTAAGAGTATTTCATGTGCATATCCAATTCTGCAAACCGCGCGCCGAAATCTTTTTCTTGAAACGCGATCATGAACAAAACTGGAATAATAATATCACGTATTATTGTGATATTATAATATCACAATATTAGATCAGCATCAAATTATTAATATTCTTCTAAGATGCTTATTAGCAAAATTATTAAACTGCTTACTTTACAAGCAGTTTAATAATTTAATAAGTATCTTGGAAGAATATTAATAATTTGATGCTAATTTAAGCATCTTAAAAATTATGAATAAGTTAATTAATTGCATTAATTACCTTAGCTGGAATGACTTATTTATTTATCTACTTGTCTACTTATCTCTACAATGTTCAGTAGATGGATTGGAATGAGATATAAATTTTTAAATTTGACCCATGAGACTATCAGACGATTTTCACACATATTCATGAAAATGATTGATGAATTTTATTTGAAATAATTACAGATTTTATTGTTAATTTTTAAGTTGTTACTTCGGATCTTTAGAAGAGAAATGACAGCCGCTGATCAGTCGTTATTAATGTCACGTAATTAACTAACTACTATGTGATTGATAATGCCTGAGATGACTGGGAGGTTTCTTACACTGGGGGTTCACTTTTGAATTTTTTATGCTGAAGGCGACTCGAAGAAAAATCGAAATGTTTACTCAATAAAGAGATTTTTATACATTTAAATCTACGCATCGTTCACAACGCCTCACTTTCATTAGTCTACTCCTTACGTCGTTATAGTTTGAATTAAAATCCATGATCTGAATTAATAAAAGTATCTCAAAGATTATAATCGATGAGGGTATACTCAATATGCCTAGGTTTACCATATTGATTCTACCTTATTAAAAGTTTCCTTTCTTTAATTATAAACCAAACTTTGTGACGAAAATATATAAACTAAATACAGTATTGTAAAGATCAACAATAATATGAACTGCTGAAATTAATAACCGTACTTGATAGTTATAAACAACAATAAATTATCTTGGAAATATATTTAGATAACAACCACAATTCATACCAACATTCTACATTTGGCTTCTCTGATAACAACAAAATGCACAAACTAAGTAATTAACTGATGCAAACAAGTTACAGTTTGTAAGACATACTAATGTTATTCACTGTGATAGTTACACAGTTGAATTCTGTGTAATTACTTGCAAACAGCGAGTAGGTCTTATTAGATATTAGGTCATATTGGTACAGTTCATAGAAAATGTGTCTTAAAATGTAAAAAAATTTTAATTTTGTAAATTATTATTATTTTTCATATAATCATTTCTCTTTACGAGTGAAAAAATTAATGGATCGCGTTGAATTTCTGTGTAAGAGAAAGGACACAAAAAAATTGCGGAATACTGATTTTTATTAATAAAAATTTTGCTCTTAACTACCCTCATAAACTACCTTCCATTCGTGGACCACTTTTTTATATTATTAATTATAAATTTCTCGTTATATTATGAATCAAATAAAACATTTCATGGGTCAAGAAGTGCTTATATTCTGAATTTCGTAAACTTTTATGCTTTGTGGTTCTTCAGCCACTTATTCATGCTCGTGCTGACTTTATAAAATTTCCTCGCATTAATCTGATCCTGGCACTTAACTGAATAATGCATATGCAAATAAATTCTGATTATTCTCTACTCTAATTGCAAACTAAAAGGAATTCTCTACAAGAGAAAGAACAAATCTTTTATTTATAGAATAAAACACGTTTGAGATCTCCGGCATCGTCACAAATTTTCGGAAAGCGTGGAAACATTTTGCTATTACGGCCAAACGATATTCGCGATTTAAAGCGTACGTCGAATCCGTCGCGTTTGCGCTCGAAGGCATTCTCGCACGGAACGAAAATTCCTAAGGGCATTCGTGTACAAAGCGTGCAAATAACTGCGCCATAGCCCGATCCGTCGCTCGGCTTGTGTCAAGATCGCCGGGTCGGCGAGAGTTTCTACTTCTTGGCGCGCTCAGGAGAGGCACTCGGTCGTCTCCCACGCGCAGTCGACCGTTTTTCCCTCGCAAGCCTCGCAAGCCTCACACTTGATTCACCCTCCGCACTTTCGCCCTTGCCGAGTACTTGCCGTAACAAGACGAGACACCGAGGGCATACGACTGAACCTCGAGAGGAGCGGCTTGAAAAATAAGGCCGACCAATCCCGTGGTGCGGCCTCTTACGTGATTCTCTGGTCAATATTGACAAACCCCGGAATATTGGTCCTTGCGGTGGGACGTTTCGAGACGAGAGTCCTTGCGGCTTGCAACGGTCGTGTGACTCATTAGCAAACAAATTGGCCAGTAACGGGGCCAAGTAAATCGATAAGGTTTCGATTCTGATTTACCGCTTTATCGTAGAAGATTTATGAACATTAAGATGTACATATTACATATTAAGTTGCTTCAATCACATGAATTTAACACTCGAGGCTCTCTCTCTCTCTCTTACATGTTAATTTTAATAAATTTTCTCTAAAGCAGCCAATTCGAATCGAAACTTTTGATTTGCTTGACCTCGTTGCCAGCGAATTTGTTCAAATATTTAATTTAATTTATAATTTTGTAAATATTGTTTAAATATTGTTTAAACGTTTAATTTAATTTTTATGACCAAGAAGTTGGCGTTTTACGAATCTAATTATGTACATAAAATGGTACTAGGTAAATTTAGACACACACATTAAAAATATATACAATTTCGAATTAAAACAAAATAATAAATGGAGAATAATTATCATCAAAAATAGGTCGTCGCTGCACCGGTTTAGTATTAATCTGACTTGAAAATTTTCAAATGTAGACGTTTGTAAGCTATTAATGCGCAGTTTTTTGTCATTCTACTGAATGAGATTTATCGCCTTTGTAATTTTATTGTCTTTTTTAACGATAAGAACCCCTACTTATGAAGCGTGAAGTGCACCTTTGTGATGTCATGCTCCGTAAAGTGATACTTTCTCTGAGGCCGCTCTGAAACCTTAACACAAGATGTTATATGATATACATTTAATTAAAGTAGCGCATTCCTTGAAGAATATTTTTGTCGACTTTTGCCTCTAAATTTTAATTTAATTTGTTAAAAAAGACATTTGTGACAAATTTTAAATAGCATAAATTATATAATATAATCTAGAAATAAAGATTGCTTTATTTTTTGAAAAAAAAAAAAATTTCTGAATTTCCAGTTTCTACATCTGAGATGTCAAGATTCTGAAAAAGTGGAACGATGAAATATGATAGAGTACGAAAAGAAAGCAGGATTTTATTGTAGTCTATAATTAATGATATGCAAATTGGAGCATTCTCCTCCTTCCTGTTATTATAGCGAAACTTTCTGAGAACTCGGAAGGAATAATTTTAGGTAATGAAAAACGACGTTACAAGATTTATATATACGATACACCAGAGGAATACCAATTTATTGAAAATATGACAGATAGGGACATTGTTAGGCGCGTTCATATCGAATGCTGGAAGATCAACTGTTGTGGGTTAAGTGATGGCCTGAATGAACTCGGAGAAGCTGCGATCGTAATCACGCGCGACGGCACATGAATAAAGCAAACACGTGCTAATGAGTGCTGACAGGAATAAACAGGAAAGAAATTTCCGGCTGAAGACCGATGAATAATAAATATAATAATCCCCGCGATTTATCATTCGACATATTCACTCTTTTTCTGTGCTATTTTAATTCAGACCTTTTTGCGATTTAATTCCTTCCTTCCTTGAAATAAACGTTAACGATAAATAATAACTGTCTCAAGATAATTATCACGTATTTGAAATAAAGAATACACTGAAAGAAAGAAATGATTGCAATTATTATTATTTAACTATAATTTATAATCATTTTTGCTGCTAACTATATATTTTTTGTATAATCGTAAATATTGTATAATCAGTATTTGCTGTTATCTGTATAAAATTATCAAGTTGATTATCTAGACAAAGAAGTGACTTCATCTTATCTTTATCTAGATTATTAGAATATGTATTATGTCCACCCTTATCTGAGGTAAAAGAAGTATTATCTTTTTCAAGTGATCTTAATGGGTAGCGACTTTAGTATGCATACCTCAGTATAGGATTTTAAAATCTTTTTTAAATCTCCTTTTAAGAAACATATTATTTATATAAATATAAAATGAAATTATCTTTATCTTCCTTAAGATGCGTTTACATGTAACTTATCATTATCTAGATAATTTTTAATACGTTATCCAAGTGCGATATTGATTATTATTACTAACATTATAATATTATAGTAGTAACTATAAAAATGAAGTTCCTAGTCATAGTTATTTTATTATGAAATCTATCAGGAGACACAGCAATGTCTCAGCGTTATACTCACAAATATTAAACATTTCTTCTCTCAGGGTATTTTTAAAATTTGAAGAGATCACGCTTGAGATTTAAGATATGGGGTATATAAGGTGGAACATTTGGCAGATGCTCCCATCTGTTCCTCATGGCCGCTTCCGGCTTCCACTTGGATTGGAGATTTTAATGACTAGGGCGTGACATGTTCAACGAGTTGCCAAACTCTTTAGACGCGCAACACGTTTCTGAATCCTATTAACTCTCGAGCACGAGTAACTTCAGAGAAGTTCTGGCTGAATTCAAGATTGTCGACCCAACTTGAAATTTTTATCGCCCGGGAGAAACTTGGGAATTCTTCGAAATAAGTTTGTGAGGTTTCTAACTAGTGTGAATGCTTGATTGAGGCGTTCATCAAAATTTACATGATGATAAATGCAAAGACGTAAGTCAGAGAATCTTAATTTCAAAGTTATCCCTTAATTAACTGCAAGAAAGGTTATTGACTCAAGTGCAATGTCCGCCTTTCTTCCGCACAATCTCTTTTAGTAATCGACTTTATTGATCCATAAAGTTCCTGTCTTATTTATCCATATTTAGAGAAAAAGACAATTATGGCAAGTATAAATTAGTATACAAAATTATACAAGAGTTTATATGTATAATTAATATATGTAGTTAAATAAATTATTTTGTAGTTATCGCAACTATATATAAAATAGTTTATTCAACTATATATATATATGTACATTAATTTTAGATGTAGATCTGGAAATAATTTCGTTGTACTATTAAAATAATTACGTAGAGCGCTCAACCTGGTTATTAAAATGTTTTGCAGCGTTGCCTATCATGCTTGAGTTTCCTATATAATTATTTTGATGATCCAACAAAACTATTTTTAGACCTACAATCTAGCTGAATTTTTCTAAGCTGCGCGTATATTCAATTGTTACCTGTTTTATCTTGTTTCTAATTTGAAATGAGCAAATCCCGTTGATAAATCTATTCCAGGAAAACATTTCGCTGTGTCGATTGAACAGTTAAAAATTCAAAAGGTTTGGATTTTTAGGGACTCGGGGATCAGTCAACCGGTGAGAATCCTGCTTTCGTAGGAGGCGCTATATTTGGATCTGATATTTGCTGTAGCCTCTCTCGGCATGCGTGGTAAACCACGTAACTCGGAATGGTAGCGGTAAAGGACGCATAAAATGTGGCAGTCGGCCGTCAATCCTAACTTGAGCGTTATCATAACTTGAACGGAACGCACCGCTCCGTTTACGTAGTATTATTCGCGGCGCGCCAGCAAGATTCGCTCTCGTAACTCCACGGCCGGAGGGTATACGTGTGCGACTGACGCTCTAATTCCTGGTTAATTTCGCGGAGAAATCGATGAGATGGCCGACGGCTCGGATGGTTTAAGACTGGACTAATTTATAGCCTCCGTTGCATAACATCGCGTGACACAACGCCGCTAGATACGCCTGCGACCCATAAAAGGAAACGCGAAACGTTCGCAATTTTTTGTCGCCTGATACGATACAAACGACGTTTACGAGGTGTTTGCGATAAGCGTGTTTCGTGAGTAGGAGGAAATTTTTTTAAACGCTTTTCCCTTCTGCTTAACGAGACGAAAACATCGATCGATGATTTTTAAATCAGGGGCGACCAAAAAGGATATTAAATTTCGCGGTATTAACATTTTTTTAAACAAATTTCACACGCACATACGAATTTTCGTTTGAATTTAACACAAGATTAATATGTTAGAAAGTAACACAAACATTATGTAAAAAAATTATACAAAAATATAACAATCACAATTTTATGTAAAATGTAAGCAAATTGTGGGAGCATATTTCTTCAGTAAACATCCTTCGATAAAATTAGCATTTATAGCATGTTAAATTAATACATTTCATTTATATGTATCTTAGAATCTACGTTTTAGAGAACATTATTTTTATGTTACTTGTTCTCTTACTCATAGATTGTAGTAAAATATGAAAGGCTCTGAGAATAAATCAATAAACAGAAACGTAAAGTAGCCAATAAGAACCCACACGGGTACGCAATATATAGACCTATTTCTATGACGGTTCGTACTATTTTTTATTATTATCATACTTTATGTGATTTTTACTATTATCTTTGAATTTTATGTGCTCAGGATGTATCAAAGACTGGAACGTTTACACTGTAGTTATACGAGAATAAATTTATAAACACATGACCTTTTAGTTGGTTTTATAGATATTTTATATTCTTTTTATTTATACGTGTACAGATATTTATTCGTAAAATATACAATAAAAAACGCAAACGTTTCGACTTTACGTTTTATGTTGAATATTACATGGAAAGAATGAATTTGCTGGAGTATTTAAAAATATAACTGAATATAGAAAATAATTTTATTGAACCGCCAAAATAATTATGTAGAAAACATGTGTTGATGACAACGCTACAAAAAATTTTAACATTCTAGCAAACAATTTAAGCGGTTTATATAATTATTTTGATGGTCCAAACAAAATTATTTTCAGACCTAGGGCGACAGTGACTATCAATTTAATTAAATTTTCAGATATTTCAGCAAAATAATTTCTTTCCGTGCAATTTAACACAAAATATTCAAATAATACAGTCACATTATTTTAAATTAACATTCGGATACGTTAAAAGTTCCTTATTAAAATTTTAACAAGGATTTGTTTTGACATAAATACAAAATGTTTTTTACCGTGCAGCTATAATTACTTCATTTCTACATTTGAAATCTTACAAATGAAAGATGTTATCCAGTTGAAAAATGTGTACGTTTCACTACAATCGTGCGATGTCATCTCGAAATGAGAATCCAATCTTTTGGCGTATAAATACGAAATATAAGCGCGGACTCTCGTACATTGTACAAGTTTGTCGATAGCTCTAAACCACCTACCCCACAATCTGTCATTTATTGTCTGCTTTTGTGTACATGGCCCAAAGGTTTGTATTTTCACGACAATGTCGTAATACACCCACGGCAGTCACTGTCGACGTTATAAACGTTGCTTCTTTCCGTAACGGGCTATCTGCGACAACGACGACGACAAACGGCGACTACGACGAAAAGATTTGTCCAAATTAGCACTGAAAAAAATTTCTGGTTGAAAATGGACGAATCAGAAATTTCTGGTTAAATTTATTAGAATTCCAGTTGAGATAACCGGAATTCTGGTTGATACTATATTTCTAGTAAAATCTACTAGAATTCTTATTTTTACCAGAATAATTATATTAATCAGAATTCTAGTTATCTCAACTAGAATTCTAATAGACATAACCAGAAAATTCTGATTCCATTTTCCACCAGAATTACTGTTTAATCCAATCAGACCATTTTTCTCAGTGAGATAACAAAATGTGCATTCAATGCCGCCAGATGTTCTGTACAAACGAAGTGCATCATTGACACGCTATGTTCAACCGATGTCGAATTACCACGTCAGGAATCATTGATCACATCGATCCTTTGAGGATTGCGAGAGCCGATAGCCGTAAAACGAAAATTTAAAAAGTACACTGAAAAAAATTTCTGGTTGAAAATGGACGAATTAGAAATTTCTCTCTCACTCACTCACTCACTCTCTCTCTCTCTCTCTCTCTCTCTCTCTCTCTCTCTCTCTCTCTCTACTGGTTAAATTTATTAGAATTCTAGTTAAGATAACCGGAATTCTGGTTGATACTATATTTCTAGTAAAAATCTACTAGAATTCTTATTTTTACTCGAATAATTATATTAATCAGAATTTTAGTAATTTATGTAATTTTATACATACACTGAGAAAAATGGTCTGGTTGGATTATACAGTAATTCTGGTGGAAAATGGATGAATCAGAATTTTCTGGTTATGCCTATTAGAATTCTAGTTGAGATAATTCTAATAGACATAACCAGAAAATTCTGATTCATCCATTTTCCATCAGAATTACTGTTTAATCTAACCAGACCATATTTTTCTCAGTGTATGTATAAAATTACATAAATTGCCACAGATTTTTATAGAATGGATTTTAAAAGTCAAGGGAGCTTCTTGAAGGGAAACCACATTATTGATGCGTGGCTGATTACCCAAAGTGAAAAAGGTCAACCGCGATCAGACGGCTTTAACTACAATCAATGTTAGGGCTGTAAGGTGTGTATAGTCTTTAATGGACGACTAAAATTGGAAATTTATACATTCTGTTTAAAAATAAATGTTATAAAATAGTTCAATAAGGTCTATATTTATACTTAACGATAATTTTTGCAGTTTATAAGTGAAAATGTTCTTATTTTATTTCTCTTAATTATTAATTTTTTAAAATATGTTCACTTCTTATTAAAATAATCTTTTAAATTGCCATCAAACCTTTTACATTATTTTCAAATGTATACAATACAGAAGACTCTGTTATTTTTTTATTTGGTTAAAAAATACGTATAACACACTTTTAAATTGTTGATATATGCGTGATATGTACCGACTTTTCGATGTAGAAGCGACTGGACTGTCAGTATTTATATGCAACATTCATGCGACGTAATGTCTAAATTTCACACCACACTTTCCCTCCTTTTTTCCTATTTGAGCTCTTTTTACGGTACTACGCAATAAACGCAGTCGGAATGAAAGGACACAGCCAACGTATTCCATCTCGTTAACAGTCGCGACCATCGACCGTCGGCGTATAAATTGCAAAGTGCACCCTCCTCGCTCTCTAATTACGAGCTCGGGGGGAAGGGGCGACCCTAACGAGCTCGCAAGCGACGTCGTGATCACATCCATAAAGTCACTCCCGGACTCCATTCCGTAGAGAATCGAAACGCGGCGGTACGTTGTCGTCGCGCGCACATTCGGATGGTAGAATCAAATACCTGTCTTCGTCTCGTACCGTGTCACGGCATCTACGAGAGAAAGTCTATGCCCTTGTACTCGCTTCGCGCATGTGACACGTGGGAACTTTATTTAACTCTCCAATTGCATGATCTACCCCACATGTACATGGGCATTGTGCAAGTCATCGTGATCCACTTACTATATTAATTATTCACGTTTATCCTCCCGAGACTCGAGGATCTACGCTCTTAACGCGATATGGGAGGGGCAATACTCGTCGGCATATTTTCGGTCGAGGTGTCGACAGGAATTACGGATATTGCTTGAACTGGGCGTTGCTGCATTAATGCACCAAGTTAATATCCGCTAATAATTTGTAACGGTTTGGTATTACTTGCGAAACGTAAGACCGATGTGTACAAATGTGAAATTCGCGTGCTCATGTTATATTTCCGTTTACCGCATCACTGATCCGTCTCGGAGCAATTTCATGTTTGATGTACACTCACAAGGGACTCACTCGCGGTGTATAAATATTGTAAGTTTTTCGTTTTTATTTGATAAAATATCCCTTCAAATGTATCTTCTCGGTTTTATAAGTAAATGTAAGAAGATACAAATTAAAGTGGTTCGTTTTAATCGACCCACTCAAATATCTCAAAATTCCTAAGTTTAAGACAAAAATGTTTTAGACAAATGTTACTTACGATTAATTATTTGGGGAAAAAAGATGGTGACCCTAAGAACATGTCCTTAAGATCAAGTCAAGATCTCACCTAAAGTTTCTTAAGTATCAACCTCCATTTTTCACTGCATATTCTTGTAGTTAATATAAAGACGTTTTTCAAATACCGATTACAAATCTTTTTTCAATAAATTTTTTAGTTATGAGTTCTCTGTCGGCATTAGCGACCTTGTATTTCTGGATACAGTTATTACATTTACTTATAAAGCTGCATTTTATCAAGTAAAAACACAAAAAACTTACAATATCAACGTATATAGATCTCAAGTGAATCTCTTGTCAGAGAAAAAAGACATAGCAACAACTATAAAAGTAATAACTATACAAGTTTTATATATAGAATTAATGTAAACACGTATAGTTGAATAGACTATGTATTTTACAGTTATTGCAACTAGAAAATAATTTGTTCAATTATATGTACGTTAATTTATTCGACTATATACACTTTTACATATAAAACTTACACAGTTGTTACCTTTATTGTTGTCATGATTATGTTTTTCTTTGATCGTAGAATATCACGAAAGCACATCTCATCTACCGTTATACATTATTCATCTGATTTCGTTTTCCATTTTTGATAGAGGTGTTTCCTTTAGAAAATGGTGAAGTTGCATCGGAGAGGAGTTCTATGGACGTCAACATCTACCTTCCACCTTGCCTCTCAGGAAATGACGAATTCACCTGTATTTCGACGGCAAAAAATTACTTTGCAGGTTCTGGTGCATGGGCTCTTGGGAACGTGAAGTAACGAGCGAGAACCTCGAGCGAGGTGTTCGAGGATGAGGGCTGTTGAAAAATTGAACACACAAAGGAGGCACATAAGCTTCACTGGCTTACGCGATGCGTAGTTCCTTATCCCATGTGTTGTGTGGAGGAGCCACCCGAATAACTTTTACGAGTAATATGGTGTTGCTACCAGAGACATTATTGCGAAGCGACCGTATAAACTTTTCTTCTTTTCCTCGCTTATACTAATGTCGCGCCGGCTGCCCATTTCTTACCTCGCGTTTATGTGAAACATGTAAACGTAGGTATTGTGTGAAACCTGGCATAATAAACATTGTCATATTAATTTATTTCGCAACACCTCAATTTCTTTACTTATCTCATTATTAATAGAGTAAATAAATACAAAAAAGGAGAAAAAGATTTTCTTGAAACGCAGAATAGGAATTGGACACGCGTATCCTGCATTAATAGTCATTAATTGTAATTTTTACATACATAAAAAATAGAAGTTTATTTAATTTTAGATATTCTCATATCCAATCCAATTTTACTCATAACTTTCATAAAAATGAACATTTTGTATCAAATTTGTTTTAAATTGAAACGCCAAATATTAAGAAATATAACGATAACGTGCGAATGTATCTTTGTTAATAAAATGTTATATAATAAAAAAGGAATTTTAAAAATTATATCTGAAGAAAAATTAAGGTAAAAGACTTCTTAAATAGTGTTTCGAAAACTAGAAACATTGAAATTAAAGAAAAATATGCCATAGATGAATGTTTAAAAAAATTTACGACACACTAATTGTATAACGTACTAATTACAAACTTTCGATCGTTATTATTAAAGATTATTCGCTAATTAATGCTGTCCTTTACATCAAAGAAAAAAAGTATCCTATAATATATTTAAATTTATCAAATAGATCAGCAAATTTTTAAAATTATAGAAACATTAATTTTTTATTTTCGAGAAAAACTCCTAGATATGCCATACGTGTGTATTATTGTAGGGTTAATTGTACATTTACATTATAACTTTAAATATACGTATACAATATGAAATACAATTTTTTATTACTCTATTTATTTATTTAAAAATTATATGAATCTTCCACTGCGTTATTTTATTCATAATTAATTTGAAATTATTTTTACTTACGTTCTGTTATAACTGCAGAAGAAGACTAGAATCTCGCGATATGATAATGTATTAAATTAATTTTGAAGAGGATGCCTCCCACTTTTACGTCTTTGCAGTGGCAAAGCTACGAAGATTGGCCTAATAGGCATCGGCCCAGTTTGCCTTTATTGTCGTTTTTAATATCGGTCTTAACAGTGGCGTAGCAAGGAGGGTGCGGTCTTGACAAGGGCGCCAATCAATGTTACAAATTCAGAGTATCGATTATGTATCTTCTTTCCTGGGGCGAAAACGTGAAAAGTGAAAATTTTTTATATGCATGTGGTTATATATTCATGCATACATACATAAAAATGTTCACTTTTCGCTCTATGGGAAAAGCTACATAATCGACACCCTGAACTGATGGCACTCCATTTTTTAGAAAGAGATTCTAATTTTTATCTATAGAATAACTTCTGTATATATTACGTAATTATTATTATATAAAGTGTTGTATTAAATGATTAATTTAAATCATATATAAATAATAAAATTTTATTGAAATTGTCTTATTATAGTTTTTAAATTCAAAAAATAATAGTTTAACCCAAAAAAAATCACGGGGGCAGGAACAAAGGGGACCGCCCCGGGCGCTGCCATCCCTTGTTACGTCATTGGGTCTTAATCTTACTTATAATTCGTTTTATACATACACTTAGCAAACGTTTAATTGTACTAATGTGGTTTTTATGCGATCATACCCCGTGACAAAATTACTCTACTAATGGTGCGCGCCATTTTACCGATATTCAATTTTCGCGACAGTTGAAAGAAAAAAATTTCCATGTACAAAAGTGTCTGTGATGTTAATTTGCTCGAATTAGTGCAAGTAGCTGAGTGCAAAATTGAATCGACGGAGAAACAAGTGACGTTGTTACAGACGTAACGACGTTTTCGAAGCCACGAATTTTATCGTTAAGCCAGAGAGTTGGAGAAGTTTAAGTAAGCAGCTTTGCCTTGCGATTCCTGTATACGGCAATATATATGACAGTTGTTTTCCAATAAAAATTGTGTGCCACCAACTTCTTCGTATTTCCAATCCCGTACATAAAAATTGTATCGAAGCGAGATCCGTTTAATATCAATTATACACGAAAAAAATAGTTATCACAACTGGAAATAATGACAATTTTCGTTCATCAATACATTTAAACTGGTTGTAATAACCGTAAGATGGACACACTTTAACCATAGCCGTTAAGATATGCCACTTTTATGGTTATCACAATCGTACTATAGTTCTTATGACCAAAAAATGTACTGATGAGCGTTTTTTGGTCGTGGCAACCGTAGCCTTTTTTCCGTGTACATTAATTATATTTGTTCACGTTTTTAATCCATACCGGATTCGAGGGGCAGCAACCGTCGTGAATGAATAATCCCTATGTTACTTTCCGTATATTGCGCTCTGCGAGGCGGGACGTTTTAAATGAATCACCCTATATATATTAACGTATGTACGTAGGTGACGAGATACTCGTCAGTGACCTAACCAGTCGACGATGCCTAGCTTGGTAAATCTTGCGGCGAGCCACGGCCGGTGCATCTCGCAACGGAAATCTCGAAAGGCCACAAATCGAGCCGAGCACAACCACGTCTGCGGTCGATACTCCTGAAGCACTTTCGGAAGGTGATACTCGAAATTTGCCGTGACTACCGCTCGACGGCAACCCGGAAACCGATATTCACGTAGATCTCTCGAACTTGTGCCTCGCCACTGATTTCGCCGATGTATATATGTTCTCTATTCGAATTCTCAATTTTACAGTTTGGAAATGGAGTGACGATGAGGTGGGGAATGGACCAAATAAAGATTTATAAAATTAAATACAGTCTTACACACAATTGGAAAAAAATTTGTGATAAATTATATAAATTATATATACAAAAAACGCTGTATCACAATTGGGAAACAAATTGTGGAAGCGTATTTCTTTAGTAATATATTAGCATAATAAATCTCAAAAGTAAGCTGCTTACTGCGTCAAGTGTTTTTTTTTAACGTGTTTGAAGACTTTGTGAAATTTTTACTTTATATATTAGCACCCAGAAAAATATAATTTAATAATAGACCAAAACCTGATGTATATAAAGTGTTATAATACAGTAAAAAATTATAACAATTACATTGTAAGTCCTTACGATAACACCTCGTATATTGTTCCCCCTATATTTTTCTGGGTATTAATACAGCGAGCTGGTTTTTTTACTTTGTAACACATTATCGCTCCGAGTGCACCTGCGCATGATTCTTATTTGCTCTTATTCTCTTTTGATAAATTTGAAAACTTAAGAATCCTTATTATTTGGTATTTCAATTTCATATTTTTCAGTAAAAAACATTTATGGTAAACTATAAAATAAACGCGTACATTCGTCTTTTATTTATTTATTTTACAATTAGTATTTGTTTTAAAACTATATTAATTTTGTGTTATATTTAATTACTTACTCATATAATTTATTTTAAACTAAAAAAATTTAACATAAAATATTAAAATAATATAATCACATTATATGAAATTAACATTTGGGTACGTTAAAAATTCGACAAAAAATTTTAACAATGTTTGGTTCAACAAATACAAATTTTTACATTTCGTATAAAGTTTAACAAATTAAATTTCTTTTCCCCTCTCCTTTTACTCTCTTTCTTTATGTTTCAACGAAGTTAGATCAAACAAAAAATGAAAATGAAAATTTCTACGAGTAAATCATTATTTTCTCGAATTCGCGTACAATTTTGGTATCAATCATGGTCAATTTGCTATCAATCATCTCCGCTTGTAGATTGGATCTTAACCTTGGGGATATACGGGAAATCCCCTACTCATGTGTATAATATATTACAACCTGGATTTACGGATCTGCCGAGGATCTTATTGGTAAATGGTTTCACGATTCTCGTTGCAGGGGATGGCAACGTAACGTAGCAGCGGACTACTAGCCGGCACGAGATGAATACGAACGGTAACGCGGTCGGGCAGGAAGGTGGTGCCGGTACCGATTATGGAAGTAACGAGGAAACGGCGGCTCTGTTGGGCAGGCCACC
>NW_017300162.1:351588-359040 GCF_001594075.2 Trachymyrmex cornetzi
TTGCGCCCACCTCGGCCCTTCATTTGGCCCGCAGCGTCTCTAGGTAAATTTTTTCAGAAAAAGGAATAACGATCGTATGAAAAATGCTGTTTTTTTTTCCACTTTTTCTTTTTCTGTGTTCATTTCTCTCTTTATAATATAAAATAGCGCAGTGGTTTAAATTATTGCTACTTTAAGCTATGAAAAGAGAGAAAAATATATATATATATATGTCTCGCTATAGCATCGAGTGTTCAAATATTTGATTTTTTCCTTCTCCATCAGATAATATCGTATTCCGTGGGTCACAGTTTAGTTTTCCATCATTACGTGAGCTAAACATACAATGGCCTTGACCGCATAAAGGAACATTCGATACAACCTCACTTTTCTACTTAATAGAGATGATATAGGCACACAGAAATAGTCGTTTCGTGTACTTGATCATCAATATAGTAGTGGCATTTATTTTTCACGAGGCAACTGCTGTATCGCGCGGTTTCACATGTTTGTTAATACCCGTACCTGGAAAAAGTACAGCCATTTATTCAACCGGAAATATAAAAGCACCAGCGTAGTTTTACGTATCAACGTGGCTAAAATAAGTAAACGTTAGATTTGAAGTATAACGAATATAAAGGTGAAAGAAAGAGCTTTGATACTATTACTGCGAGGAGCCGCATTTATACTTTTCAAGAAACCGCTAAATTTGATGCCACCGCTAAACGACAGTTTGCAGAGCGAAATGAAAAGAGATTGAACGTTACTCGTTTGAATGACTGACGACCGTAGCTTGTTCATATACGGGTACCGCAGCGTGTGCTAAAAATATACCGTTTCTTTATGCGGTGTTATTTAAATTTGCATTGCATGACAAACAATCTATGAGAATTTAGCATGTGTCGAAAGAAGAAAACGACAGCCGTGCAGCTTTAACACGCATTCAGAAAGTTTCGACTATTCGTGTAATTGGCAAAGTTTAACTACTCCACGAGCATTAGTCGACCGCGCCATTGTAAACTTGCGTTTGTATGTAACGGAATCGGGGCAGATAGTTTCGGACGGTTCTCGATAGGGAAACGCGTGCACGAATCAAGAATTCATTTTTCTCCTCGATATTGCTTATGATTTCGTTATACCGTCTTCGTATTATTTATTCATTGGGTATCGATACGCTATTCCCGATATACCACTGGGACGATGATGGCCCAGGTGTAGCGTATGCATAGACGATTTCCGTTATTCATTGCACAGCCAATCGTGAATACATATTCAAATGTCACGAAATTTATGACAGTTCGAAATTACATGACAATTCTGAGTTGTCAAAAGTGTTCTGAATCAACCTTCAAAGAACGGTTTTATGTACAAAAGATCACAGTTATATATGGAAAAAGTAGTTTCAGTTAAATTGACTGAAATCGCATTGAAAATTGGTTATACGGACAAAATTGTTATGTTTGGTTTATCCAATGGTTGATTCAACCATTATTTAGTTGCACTTGCGAGAATATGTAGTTTATTTATGTCAACACATCATCTAAGTTGAAATAGCTAAACCAACTCAACTAAATTATTTTGATAGAAATACTAGTAGGATGTATTTAATTTTGCATGGCATTTAATTACTTTTGCAATATATTTGTTTACAAATACAAATTTCGCGTTTTTCAACAAATTTTTATTTTCAATGTGTGGTATTTTGTAATGTATAACAGTATAAGATCCTGATCAAGTCTTTATAGCAACAATCATCAAAAACGAATAGATTTTGTTGTACCACTAATTGAATGTTGTTGTTTTAGATCTAATCGGACCGAAAAATAATTTTATCTATAATACACAATTTGTTTCTTTTTTAATCGTCTAGGCATTTATACACATTTAATCATACATGTGTCCATACGTAATAATGTCAGACATACTAATGGAACAGCTATCGACACCTGATATACACATATCGACATATATGTATACATCCACATTACATTTGCGCGAATACATTGAGACATGAATCTACTCGATAGGCATATGATTATATAAATGCTCAACTGTGTAAATACTTATAATAAAAAAACAAACTATGTGCAGATAAAGATATTTTTTAATACAATTAAACTCAAAATAGTGACATCAAAATCTGTCTATTTTTGGTTGTGCCTTTATGAAGATTTTTTATCGTCATCTTATAAGCTACAAAATACTACAATTTCAGCCAATTTTATTGAAACCACTTTTCCTTGTGATTAATGCGGAGTTTTTTATTCAAAAACAATAACAATTTTTTCTCAAAACAAAAATAAAGACTATCATGTTTAATCATCTTTGACTTTGCAAATTTTCTTGACGATTTTCGTAAGCAAACTTTTATCTCAATAATAACGCAATAATACTTCGATTGTAATAGGGAGAACATAAGAGCGCTTGTCCCCTTTAAATTTTAACAAGAAGAAATTATGAAATTGTGAAAATCATTGGCTGCGTTTAACAGAGAAAGCAGCTTTGCAACTGTTGTAAAATTCTTTAATATGATTGGCTTATACATTTAGATCCAGTAAGGGGCTAAAAAAAGGTCATCGATAATTTCTTACTTAGATTCTTTAATAGCTTCACTGAAGCAGCGATTTTCCGACGAGAACTTCCCGGCTTTTTCATTATTAGCACTGCACTCTTTTAATATGTTGACATTAGAAGATTTGAAAAAAAAAATATACAGTTTTTTCTGATTATTATAATTTGAATAATTTTAGCAATGAACTATGATACATTCTCTGGAGAGATAAAAAAATTAAAAAAGAAAAAGTTAAAGAAGTGTGTGGAATTAGTAAAAGAAACCAAAACTATCTTCCCAGCAACAAAACGTGCCTTGTATATTTCCTTAGTCCAAACGTGCAACGATGAACAACGAGCACCATTGAAAGGTTTTTCAGTAGATACATTGAAAATCTGATTGCTGTTAATAACGTCGGAAAATCGCCTCAATGGACTATATATGCTAAGTGTACACGGAAAAATGATGCTCGTGATAAAAAAGAAGTTGGAAAAAGAAATATTAAGAAAGTTCGCTGAAGTCCTCGGAAACTGGTTTTAATATATGGTATACATTTTAATAACTTTTATGTCAAAGTAAATTTTTACCTCTTCCCTGAAATCCTGCACACGACCATGATTGTAACATTCGCCACCTTTAACACTTAAATGGTAATCTTACTGATACAAACAACATAATATTATAAAAATTTTGATGGATAAACGCACATAGAACATAGATTATCAAAATAATTATATGTAAGACGCTCAAGTTGGTTGTTAGAATATTAAACTTTTTGCAATGTTGCTCATCATGCTTGAGTTTTCTACGTAATTATTTTAAACAAAATTATTTTCAGATCTGTATTTACTTGCATTTTTTAATATTTTAGCAAAATTCTTTTTGCTGTGCATTATAATAATTATTTTTGAAGAGTGATTCAGAATTTTTTTGACAACCCAGTATTGCTCTTTGCGTCAAAAAAAATTTTTTTAAATATCTTTTGTTAATTTGTTTTATGGAATAATTAGCTGGGACAGCCGTTTCTAAATTAAGAAACATTGTATTTACAGGTACATTGATTTTTATTTCGGCCACGAGAAGACAATTTATTCGCGTCGAGAATGGCTGGAGCGACCACTTTTATCTAAGTGCGCCCGGCAATTCGCCGGGAATCGCCGTTCTCCCAGTATTGCTCTTTGCGTCAAAAAAAATTTTTTTAAATATCTTTCGTTAATTTGTTTTATGGAATAATTAGCTGGGACAGCCGTTTCTAAATTAAAAAACATTGTATTTACGGGTACATTGATTTTTATTTCGGCCACGAGAAGACAATTTATTCGCGTCGAGAATGGCTGGAGTCGACCACTTTTATCTAAGTGCGCCCGGCAATTCGCCGGGAATCGCCGTTCTCCCAAAAATGCGTCGCTCTCGGAAAAATGCAATGCCTTTATTTCCTTGAACAGGCTCGTCGAGGCAAAAGAGGCTTTCTCTGTTTTCCCGGTCCGGAGAATTCCTGACACTCAACACCGTCGCGAGTTTCTAGGATGATCACGTTCACCGGGTCAAAAGTTGAGCTGGTGAAATTTTATGTCGTCCTGTAACCTCTTCGGAGTCCGGGAAACGTACACCGGGGATTGCTTCGGATGAAATGGCATATAAAAAATGGCGTTGCCGAGCATTCCCGACATGAAAATCGACGCTGTTGACCTTTCTCAAATCTTTTCATTTCGCGTTGAACTTTCCAGCATTCGTGGCTGTTATAACTGGTTAAATTTATTATGTATTAAGCGTATTCTCATTTTAATTTCTACCAGACATCGAATGACGTTAAATTGAGAACATAACTCATGTGTTGTAATGTCAAGGGATGACGTACAAGACACTAGAGTTACTAAAATATAAATTGAGGTGTCAACAGCTATATTCTTACATGAGAATGAAAAGACTACAATAAAATTCGATGAAACAAACTTTAGATACAATAACAGCAAAACTTAGATTAATTCCAAGTTTATTTTGTTGATACCTATTTAAGTTTCATACTGCAAGAAGTTTAATGTAGAAGAGAATTCAAGATTTGTTCTCTGAAAGATTTTGTATCGGTACACAAAATACGTATAATTTTGCAAGTAAGATTATCAGGTCGAGCGTATTACAGCTAGTACGGTATTGATATTGAACGGTACACGGAGAGAATTTTCTTTTAAAATTTACCCTGAAAATATGGTGATTGTGATATACAATACAATATTTTAAAGATTTTTACCATGCACTTCAGTAAAATTGATCAAACTTATTTTATACTTTATTGTAGTTTTATTAATGAATGAGAGAGAAATTTATATTAAAATTCTTCAAAATACAATGTTGTCCCACGACTGTCATATTTTCAGGGTAAATTTTAAGAAAAAATTCTCTTCGTGTATCTTATTCGTTTATTAAAAAAGTTATACTTTTGTATAAATATATCTTTTGTGTAACGTAAAAATATATCTTATTCGTTTATTAAAAAAGTTATACTTTTGTATAAATATATCTTTTGTGTAACGTAAAATAAGTATATTGGCAGTCTTGAATAAAAGATTCGTTCTTATCTTAAGAAGCCACTCAGAAGCCAAGAAACTTCAGTTTCCATCGAACTCTAGTTTTCACCGAAGGTCGAAGTGTGCAGTTAATGATATCTCCAGATGACAGGCTTACCACCTGTCTTATAAACCGATGGCTCTTGACTTAAAGCACCTTTAGACAGAAAGCTGTTCCGAATATATTCCACCGACGTAATCAAATTAACGTCTAACCAACAAGGTTCGCTGGAATCTCGCGCAATAATTTCATCAGCAATTTTATGTTTACGATATATATATTTGGAATACCCTAGAAATACCGCATTCCATAATCCTCATGCTTGCTCTAAACATCTTCGAACTGATATTCGTCTAAAAAAGAAAGAACTGAAGTTATATGGCATTAAAAGATTAAATAATTAAGTGTAAATGCAACTTTTGTTAAAATAAAGTACGTATAGTTACAATTAAATGAAATTTTGCTAACTATTTACTGGAATTCGGAGAATTAATTTGTAGTTTTAATTCGAGTAAGTTCTCATTAATTCGTAATTTTACTTACAATTTCGAAATTGTCCGATACCTTGGGGTTGAAATAATTATTATTATTATTCTCCACGTCTGAAGCTGAAAGAGACCTTTGAGACACCAATCGCACCCTACCAATTTAGCGGTGAAACAGTTTTCAGTGAGATTAGTCCACGGACGAGTGGGCCATATGCAATATCGGATCACGTATTTGAAACTATCAGTTTAACTTTATAGTCCATACCAGCCGTGAAACTATACCAACCGTAGAATTTTCAGATACTATAAATGACACAAGAGCAGCCATCATTGCGCGCGGTGGTATTGTATTTTAGAATCAAGTTTCTCTCTTGCCTTTCTTTCCCTATTTAGTATCCTTTTACGATGTCAACTTTATATAATTATGTTCAAGCTAGAGTGGTTGAATATTACACTCAATGTTAATGTATGATTCGAAAATAAAAATTGAGAAAACGTTTTCAGAAAATGAGAGAAGTGCGATATTAAAGCTAGTTACGGAAGTTAATTTCATTTTTTGTCTGGCAGGCGAAGATAAAATCAAGTAACCGGAAATTAATGGAGTTACCAACAGTAAAAACTAAGCGGTCAGTTTTTAACTCTTTGAGTGATGGATAAAAATATTCGTGATACAAGTTTCCTTCTCTCTCTCTCTTTCTCTTTCAGATATGTATAAAAACATTTTTTTTTCTCTTTAGAAGTATTAAAATGCAATTAATACATTGCACTGAGAAAAAGAATAAAAATATTCAAAGTAAATGTTACTTGTGACATTTCTTTTAATATTCATTATTTATAAAAACATTTGACTATAATGGAATACATTGCTGTGAAATATCTCTTATTTTCCTCATTAATTAAGTGTAAAAAAATAGATGGTTTATTGGGAATAAAAATAAAATTTCATTTCGCCGCTTTTAAATAAGGATTTATTTAAATGAAACAAACATTATATCCCACAAATAAACTTTTGCAATATCTTTTTCTCAGTGTAGCATTTAATCGATTACCAACAAAGTTATTTCTTCTGAAAACGGAGCTAAATCGGATATTATCGATCGCTGATCCTCAAAGAGTTAAACGTAAACGGGTCAGGTTAGTCAGGTAAAATTCCCAACTAAGTTAAAGTGCTCGCTTGGGATTTCGGAAAAAAGACAAAATCGAGTCTTATCCCTCGTAGAAAAGTATTACTGAGCACTAGGAGTATTTTAAGGCACTGCTGTACTACTACACTACTGTAGTCTAAGATCTTCTCTATATATCCACGTTTCGGCGAGATACAAAATGCAGGAACCGAGTATGCATCACAGAAACTAGTTATTAATAACTATTTTAAAAAAAGCACTTTCAGAAAGTCTACAAGTACACAGAGTGTACTACACTCTGATCAAGCTAAGAGTAAGTGATGAATTTCATTTACATATGCCTATTTATTGGAATCCGCGTCATTTTCTCCTTACGGAAAACGAGTCCATCTTGCGGCGGTACTGCGTATTACGCTTGCTTGGCGACGTCTATAGCGTACATATACTCTGCAAGCGGCATAATACGCAGTATCGCCGCAAGATGGACTAGTTTTCCGTAAGGAGAAAATAACGCGGATCCCTGTAAATAGGCATATGTAAATGAAATCCGTCACTTACTCTCAGCTTGATCAGAGTGTGCTTGTAGAGCAGGGTTGGTAAAAAAAACGTTTAAAACATGCTTAATTGATGTTTTTAAATATGTTTTTTTTATAGTACTGTTCAAAGCATATTTGAAGCATTAAAAACATATTCAAGAAGAAACATAATGTTTTATTCTTAAAAAAAAACATTAGTCTTTACCAAC
>NW_017300162.1:359477-410824 GCF_001594075.2 Trachymyrmex cornetzi
CTCGCTGCGGATCAATGGCGGCATACGACAGTTCCGGCAGGTAAGCCGCGACCTCCACCGTTTCTCGCGAGCCTATATCAACGCACACAACCAGCTGCTCATGGTGCAAGAATACCGCAACGACGACACGCCTAGATCGGAATTTGATCTAGGTAGAGGCGCGGCGCGTTTACCTTTTCTTGAAAAGCGAAAAGAGAACAAGTGAATTAGAGTTGTACCCCAGTTCCACAGTCTCGAAGCTACTTTCCGACAAATCAATCTTGTTTAATAAGTCGATTATCGCATCAAGTTATAAATTTTGTGACATTAAAGAAGGAAGAATTAATTCCGCATTCTTGATTACTTTTTAAGAAGAAAAGATCAATTCGGAAACAAAGATTTAAATCAAAAGTTGATTATTTATTAAATTATGTATTAATCAACATACAGAATATATGTTTATAGTACAGCTTCAATAAACATCTGGTATCAGGTTGAAATCGATAAAATTTATAATGTTTTAAAATAGAGGAAAATCGGTTAATTACTTCAATTAATAACAATGACCCAAACAGGGATTTTGTTCCACGCGATAGGTCCATATATTATATCTTTAACGAGCATTTCGTGATAAATATTATAATTGTGGAATAAATACATAATTATGCGAATTACTAAGATAAAACAAGCAGAATAAATTTATATACGAATAGAAAGACATAATAAGTCAATAGCAACTATACAGATAACGACTGTACGAGTTTTATACGTAAAATTAATGCACATGTATAGTTGAATGAACTATTTTATAATTATTGCAACTATAAAATAATATATTCAAACACACGTAGATCAATTTTACATATAAAACTTGTATAGTTCTAGTTGTTACTTGTATAATTAATACAGAATTCGTAACTCAAAATGCTACGACAAGAAAATTTTTTTTGAAAAATTAAGTAAAAAATTGTTTGTAAACTTTTATTTTAAGTAATAATTTCCGAGATACAAAAATTTAAATATCAATTGTAGATTACGTTTAGATAGTCATCTGTGAGTATTGGTGAGCGCCCTGAAGTGCGAATTTTGGGTTTGACAACCTTATGCAGTCGCTACCACTGTGTTTTTCCCGAGTGTAACATAAGATTCCTTGAAATTTGAATTTGTAGCAGATGGCTAATTTAATATCATGTCGCCGTTACATGCGCGGGGTGTTACAGTTTGGTATTCTTGCATCGCGGATGGCGTCACCTGTGCCCAGCACAGCACAGCCGAATCTACCTATGTCTCCATTTGTCCGTCTCTTTTCTCTCTTTCTCTCTCTCTCTTTCTCTCCCCCTCCTCTCTCTCTCTCTCTCTCTCTCTCTCTCTCTCTTTGTATGTGTATTTCTATTTCTCTCGTATATCCATCATTTGTTTTCACTTCCTCTATTAAGTTGGTTAGTTCTGGGAAGAAGGAGAAAGAGAAATGGTTGTATTTAATTGGTCAACGGTTGCGTAAGAGCCAAACCGCGAAAGAGTATCTCATTGTTATCCAATCGTCTCTCCAAACGTAAACTAGAAATGACATTCAATGGAGACGTCCTAACAACGTTTTCTCCTGGTTTTCTATTTTTTTGGAATTTTTTTTTTTTTAGTACTATCTTTTTCTTCCCAGATTTTAAATTTCTTTTGAATTTCTTTTAGCTGTCTTTTACGTTGGTGCATAGAAAAAATAATTTAAAGACGACTAAAGAGAAACTTGAAAGATTTCTTTATTCAACCATCGAGTAATATGATACGATAAAGATTATAATCACTGCAATGTTTGTACAAAAACAATTATTACTACATGATAATCTAGATTTCTCTTTCTCTTTCTTTCTTGCTCCTGCAGCTTGTCCTCCGTCGCTCTTCGTGGTTCTCTCCACGCATGCATTTCCTCTGCGTGTTCTCGTCTCCTCTAGTGTGTCATTGTTTTATACCGTCAAGTTACTCAACTCCTTTATTGGTGTTTCCACACTCGTTACATTCCTATTCGAACGTCATGGCTATGTTCGTGGGTGTCATTTATGTGTCAAATGTGTCTTGTAACATTTCGCTTCTCTTTTATCGTTCATTCGAATTCATCCCGGTCTCCTCAGGGAGACAGATCTCTTTTCCTCTTTGTTCTCCAGCGCGTCCCACTCTCGTTCACCTTTCCTCCATCGTTGGGGTTTTACTGGCGTAGGCCCGGCGGAATCGTAAAAGCGCGACGCGCCGAGGAAGGATAACACAATGTCAAAGCAGGTTGTATGAGATCGAAATATAGCGTGTGTACTTTACGAGATAGTAAATTTACGTTGGCTCCATCATAAAATAAAATTCGTGGCGGCTGTTTCCATTCTGATTTCGTCGCTGTCTGTTGGAGGCTATCTGTTGAAATTTGCCACGGCATGCGACAAAGAGTTGTTTGTTGAGGTTTTATATCTCTTTCGTTTTCATTCATTAGGTTGCTTTTTATAAGTTTCCACGTTCAATTGCTGTTATATCGTTTCGTAGCAAATTTCGGTCTTCATCCCAAGATCAATAAATACGCAAAATTATTAATTCATCTTTCAATTCGAGGATTTTTGAATTCTTTTATTTGAAAACTTGCAAACGTAATAATTCATAAATTTATGTGTTAATTCAAAATTTAAATTCAAATATCTCTGAAAAAATTTTCTGGATTTTTATATTATAACGCGATATTCAAATACATAAAAAGAAGTGAGAATTAAAAGATCCAAGAATTAAGTATTTTACGAATTGAAAGAGGTTGGGGTTGCTGACTTAAAATTTAAAAATAGATAGATTCAAGATTTTTGTGCTGAAGTCTTTGGTATGTAGTTAACACGACGAATTAATTACTTGCCACTGAAGATACAAGTCTGCAAAATAACCTTTATCGATGGAAACTCGCCTTTCGCCATCTGGCGGAGGGTGGAAAGAACCGAGTGAAGAACTACCCTTAAATGGTAGCTAGAGAATACCGGCTGAGAACAGAACTGTACCGTTTAGTCGACGTTCGATACACAGCTTGCCGGATTTTTTGCTTCGTTGTGTAGAATCCTGACGTGATATAGATGGCAGTCGTTGTAAAAACTGCCCTCTTGAAAGGATTACTGAGTTTGACCCGCGACGACTTAATCCTTTTTTGACCACTTTGTATACCTTACTTGTAATTTTTTAAATTTGTAGTAAGATATATTTTCTAAATGGAAATGCCTAACTAAGCGGACTTAGAAAATAAATGCAATAAAATATTTATTTTACGTTTTCTTTAAAATAATTAATATTATGATTTTTGAATTACATATTTTTTTTTTAATCCAAATATTGCAATGCCAAACTCATCTCATATCAATCACTTTTTAACTCTTTGACTGCCATACGAATTTTTATAATCCGTCTCCTGGCGCGGCGTACTATTTTTTGTATGATGTAATTTTAAGTAAATTTTCACATTAAAATATATTTTCCAATAAAATGTTTTTAATAAAAGTTCTCAGCAAAGTTGACAAATTTTTCCAAAATTTACAAAGTATCATATAAAATTAATGTAAAGTGTTCTTGATTTATATACAGCAGGTATGAAATGTGTGTTAAATTAACATCAAAATTAATATTCAAGACGGACGTCTTGAATCCATATAGATGTGTATCCAATTAAATACAGCAGTCAAAGTGTTAATCAGACTGAACATTAAATTTCTTCTAATGGAAACTCGCACACAATTTGCACGTTTCTTTTGTCTTTTCTGGGACACCCTGTGCGCATCAGCCTCGCTCTATTTTTTTTCTGACTGCATTCATAATTTGCTTAGTTTCTGAGTGGAAATCCTCTCTCGGACGAGAGCGTAAACCAAAATTTCCGTCATCATTAAACGAGATTTGCATCGTGTGAGAAAGGGACCAGGAAAGGGGCTGGGATGAGGAGCGGTTCTCGCGACATTGTTAGTTTAATTATGTTTCCTTGGCGCATGGAAACGCGCTTGCGGACTAAGGCTTCCGTTGACGTTTTTGGCCGATAGCCAACCAGAATACTAACGAAAATGTCCTCGTGCATGCCATAGAGATACACCGCGACGAGAATCCCTTGACATTTTCCACGAGTTGAGTAATCGCTGGGAAATACGAAGCTGGTCAATCGAATGCATGTACGATATCCGTGATATATACAGTGATGCGTGTGATACTATTGTTTACAAACGTATATTCTCAATCAAACAATCCTGTGTTGTTTTTCATCAATATATTGCAATATTGTATTATTATTCTCAAATATTAAAAAATATAAATTACTCGTACGTGAAAAATGTCACTTATTTTTCGATGCCGTTCATAAATATTTATTTTTTAATTATACAATGGCAACAAAGTTGCTCGCGCTCGTATTGTTCCGAAGCGTATTATTTTCTCGTGAAATACCTCAAAACCGTCGGATATCCCACCAATTTTTATGTAAAATTACAATAAAACATCACATTCTGCTAAACCGCGAAAAAATTAAGGAGAGAATATCAGCAGAAAAACGAAAAATCTCGGCACCTATTTGGAACAGAGCATGTTCGTCGCTTTGCCTTTGCATTTTGATAACACGCGACGAATATATTCGTTTTTCCGCTCGTTATAATGTTTTTAATTATAACACATTTAAACGTGTAGACAGTAGCTCTTTCTCGCAGCTGCAAACATCGAGTTTTCGTTCGTGATCGTATTTTTGTTCGAAAACGATGTTTCCGCGATTCTTTGCAACGTGCGGTTTTCACGTTTTCGATCTTCTTTCTTTTCCATGTCATTGCTTTATTATAAAACTGTTCACAATGCCAGACGTAGACGTTTTAACCTAGTTATGTGAGATGCACTAGTTTGTTGTTTTTACTTTTTTTTATCCGACACGTTTTATCTCGGTTGCTTTTTTAAGAATTGACTATCACGAAATTTTTTCTAGGTTCTAGAATTTTTTATTTCAAAATACGTCTTTTTTTTTTTTTAGAAAAAAACCGTTTTAGATATATAACTGTTATTAATACATACAAATTGTTTCAATGCAATAACGGATATATAATTACTCATTTTTTCAATATTTAGTGGTGAAGTGATATGATATTATTTATAATTATATTATTTATACAGACTGTAATTTGATCGTTATTTCTTATTCAAAATTTTTAACACTTAAAAAATCAATAATATTTTGAAAATAGTTAATTATTTGTTTTATTTATTTTTATTTTTTCGACTGACAATTAAATGTTATTTTTTAATGCTTGTCTAAATTAGAATAGAATGTTATACATTCTTTTTATACGAGAGTGGTGATCTTTTTCGAATAAAAATTATTAATTTTCAACGCAACGTTGACAGTAAACACCTTCAAGCGGGCACGTGCAAAATACATATCTCCAGTGAACATTATGACTGGCGCGGACGTGCCTACGTGTCGGAATGTATAACACTGCATAATTTGCAGACTTTTTTGTTTAACAGCTGGAAAAGGGTATATCTTGAAAGTGGCCCGAGGCGCGAGATTTTTGCTAACTTTAATGAACACGGCACTTACGCGATTACGTACGGTTACTGGTTGCATTCAGATCCGTGTAGCATGCCTTCACAAATTACTTTAATCAGACACTCAATCTATCTTTAGATTCACGAAGTTAACTTTAATTAATTCATTCTGGTACAAGCTCGTAGTAGTAATCACTTGTGCGACGTAAATTACCTTTTTCAACTGCTTTTGGATAAAATTTAATCTTTTGAGTAGTTTTCCTAATTTGAAAACACTTTTTGATAGCGCTTTAAAAGTTATTCCAAGAAACTAATTAACTTTAACCGAAATTTGTCGTGTGATTTTTTAATTCTTACATGGGCATATTTTTTTTCATCGGACGAATTTTTATTAATATTTTTTACATCAGTGATTATCTTCTCTAAACATTACATTTTTGTCAGTTTGAAAGTTTTCTTGGTAGCTAATTATAAATTATTATAAAAATATTTTATAAAATATTTTATTATTTATACATAACAAATCGCTTTTTGCTGAGAAAAAACACCTTCAACATTTTCAAATATATATTCTAGATTTTTTAAATGAAAAACAAGTTTAAATTTACAGTTTTCAAAGTTTTAGTTTATGTGCAGTCCAATTAATTCGAGAAAATTTGCATTTTTTTGCTTTAATTTGTCTATATTTAAAAGCATATTATTTATTTATTTCTTTATCGTATTTAATGTATTCACATATACGGTCGTGCTTAAAATTCTTAACATATTACTTAATTGATTGAAACATCTCTTGGAAATGATATTTTAAGTTTTTAGAAGTACAAATTATATCAATACGTGCATATTAATTAAATATCAAAGATACTTTAAAAAGGTTGAGGAGTTAAACTTATTAATACGTCCCATTGCCTCTGTAAAAGTTAATTGTAAAGATGCATAACATTGAAAATCCTTGTTCAACTTTCATCAAGCAGAAATCGATCGCGAATTAATCGAAAGGGAATAAATGTAACAGAGAAGTGAGTCCTTATATTAATCTTCATTAGTTAATTGATCACCGAGCAATCGCGCACAAGTTGAGTCACTAAGTGCGACGAGAAGTTTGACTTATACCAAGAATAGCAGGAGAAACTTCGGCATTAGTTTTTTATTTGTCTCAGGGACGTTCCTCTCATTATGCGAGATTAAGCACAAAAGATCTGGCCACGAGCTGCCCTCGCGGGACCTGAATCTGAATCTTTCATTGCGCGTGTTCCGCATATATTAGTTCGCGGAACTTTTAATTTTGCACCCTTCCCGCAAGGATAATAGCCGGCATTTACATAAGGATAACTTTCAGCCGTTTCGCGTTCCGGACTATTTCGCGAGATCGCCGACGTGGATAGCCACGTGTCCTTAATCGACAGAAAAATTCGAACGAGATTGTAGAATGTAAGATGAATCTTATTCCTGAAGAAGAGAGCCAGGTGTATAATTAAAAAAAATTATAAATTACTGTTTTTTAAGTAGCAGCAGCTCTCCCTTGTATCTCTTGTGACTTAATAATCGTCGAATCGTCTAAAAAGCGCAAACGTTAATTGGGAGTTGATCGAACCAGTTTACGTGCAATTATCTAGTTTATAACATCACAGCCATTAATCTGGATTAATTTAGTTCGTAATCCGTAATGATCATATATCCTAATAGCCAGGTCTTCCCTCTCGAGACGCATTACGTGCGAAGAGTCGAACGAAGAAATATTACGGTCGGAACTCTCAATAGAATTTGCGGGCTGCCATTTACTCGATTCTGAGTAGTAAATTGCCACGCTACTTTTCCCTTCTTCCCGAAAGCAGATCGCTTTCGAATTGCAACGGCCACCGTGGAAAGAGTGTGGATGGAGTTAGTCTTCCAACTCACACTTCTTTTACGTGCTCGCCCTCAACTTCGTCGACCACTCGATTGGTTCTCGATTGGACCTCAGATGATTTTCCTCTTTCCCGGTCGCGTAGAAAACTTCGTGTACGTTCACCCGCAATTTTTGCGACAAACTATATCCGAACTTTATCGCGGGAACGCAAGTGGACGGTCGGTAATTAGCAAGCCGCGGCTAATTAAGCGACGAGAAACTTAATCAATGTCTTAGTGTCTTCATTCCAGGCGAGGTTATTACGTGCATTAATTCTGCACGTCTCGTGGTAAACCGGCGCAAATGCAAAAAAGTTAGCAGTAATTTTTCATCGTCGGGCATATTGCGAATATTAATTGTGACAAAGATGGAACGTCTGCAGGATCATTTGTACAAGGGAGATTAATTGTTTATTTAGATTTTATATAGGACTGCGCTTTTGTATGGAGTTATTAATCAAATACGAATTAAATGAAAGTTGAATGCTTTTTACAATAAGAGTAACTAGGGTTATCTATGCGGGTTCGATTTTTATCGGTCGAAAAAACGTGTGTGATTGGATGCTGAGTTTTCTTTTACGTTCAAAATTGATTGCTAGCCTTTCAGCTGTGAAAAAAGTTCCAAATCATGATAAAAAGTGATTTGGTCCCTTCAATGAAGGTATACCTCGGAAAAAACCCATGGGACGATCACGCGAACGTGACTCGATCTTCACTCTCATGTTTCCAATTCTGAAATAAAGATATAGTAATGTTACTCTTCGTTTTATACTTTTCTTTCCTTCGATGAGATTTTTTCTTAAAAAAATTAACGCTCTTATAGTTATACTAATATTTATACTAATATTAGTTTACAGCTAAAAATTATTTTGAATCAAGCAAGGTATTACAAATTTTTGGATGCTGAAACGATGTTACAAGTCAAATTTCACCAGCACGTTAGGTTTCAGAGATAATTGAGACTTTGGAGAAACTTAGACGAATCGGGTCAATTTTTATTCATGGTAAAAAAGTAATAAAAAACGAATTTGGATATTAAGTTTTAATATAAACTCTTAATTTTTTTTTTACAACTTTGACTTAAGTTTTATATACAAAATAATAACATAATCATTTCTTATTGTATAACGAAAAAATATTAAGAGGAAATTATTCAATTCATCTAAAAATTGAGAGACTAAACGAATCACCAGTTTCCTAGAGTGATTTAGCAAACTCTATAAAAATCATTATAGTTTACATAAGTTTCAACATTACAAAGTTATAGAATTCGTAATTTTTTAAAATCGTGATTTTATGCGAGAGAAATAATTCTTCATGCACTCGCGATTTCTGCGTTCTGTCCCAAAATTTATATTGATTCGATTCGCCTATGATCTGATTTTCTTTGGTCTATACTAATAGGTTAAAAATAGCTTTTTCATGATTTTTTATTTTCTTTTTAAATTCAAAAATCATAAAAATATTAATAACATTATTAAAATTCTGATCAGAACTATAAATGTATTGTTTGTCTCCTTAAAAATGCACTTTTTTCAATTTCAATATCTTACTTTTTATGTTATAAAACATTTAAATGCAGAAATTTGATGAGCTATCGAATTTCCGCCTATTAATGCACATTATCAATATCATTCAATTAATTTAAAATCAAAACTCTATAAATAAAAAGTGGTCAAAACTCTTCATCGCCCATGTAAACGGAATTTTAGTAATTTAGATTTTTAACGTTATAGCAAAAGTTTTTATTGACACAATATTTATTCAATAAAATACGTAATGTCGAAATTTGAATAATTAGATAAATGAACATAATTCTTTGTGACAAATCCTATTCCAAATAGGTCAAAAGGTTTTTGATTCGAAAAAAGCACGATGATTTTATGATAATTTTGTTTGATGGATAATTAAGTTCTCATATTTTCATATCGTGATTGCGGATGGATTTAACTTGATATCAAATTTGTTCTTCCGACGATCAAAGGGTTAATCGCCAGTGCTTCGTCTCACGCACGAACGGCGGCTCAGCTGGCGTGGAAATAGCCGATAAGATTAGAGACGCCAATCTATTAATCTGTCGTAATCCAACGTCGCCGGATTCGACGTCGTAAATCTGCGCGGCGTGGCGAAATCTCAGGTCTCCGTAAAAGTATTTCTTACCCCCAACTTCTTCGCGTGGATCAATCGGCTTGCCATTTCCGGGACGATCTCTTCGACGTCACATTCGCACATTATCCTCTATCTCTCTATCTCTCTCTCTCTCTCTTTCTCTTCCTCTCTTTCTTTCTCTGTTTCTCTGTTATTTTCTTCCCTTTAACCCCATCGAGCGTCTCCGAGTACTCTCCTCAACGTCGTTTGTTTCATCCCCCGAACCAAGCAAACAACCGAATCTTTAGTCTAGCCCAGTCTTTAGTCTAGCAACCCGTTAGGCCGGTTTACACGAAGTCAGCGGAGAGGCAAATCCGATGTGAAGATCACTCGTTCGCTCCTCGAAACGAGCAGCTGGTTAGGATTGGCGTGTACTTGAAAGTCGAAAGCGTTAGTATCCGAGAAACACAAGCAACGCGAAACAATCCTTCAAGTTTGACAGAGATTAAGAGCGATGATAAGATTCTCGAGGGTACACCTAGCCAGAGTCGAACAAATATTGATGGCACCGGGACGAATTTCTCAGTTAAATTGGAACTTTTCAACCCCTGTTCATGATCTCGCGAATATTCGTTCAGACGAGTCAAGTGAGATGGAGTAAGGAGACTCCTCACTCTTGAGATATCGGCGTAACGAGGGAAAGTCGAGCACACATCTCCTCGCTATTACAAGAGCTTTCTATTCGTTTGCTCGCCCGGCAACTTGTCCCCTACTCGACTGGCTCGTTGACTACGAATGTATGGTAACTAGGCGTGTGTATATCTCGTGGCTGGCTGGGATGTACTCAGGAACACAACAACGAGCCCATCCGCAAACAAACCGATTCGCGTGTAGACCAATATCCTTCCAGGATATTCTCGTTATGTGTACCGGCCATGTCGCTGCATTGAAACGGATGACTTCCTGTCGCGCGGTAAATCATAATAAGTGCACGCGTAGCGAACAATCGATGTAATTGGAACCATATGCGAAATATCTATAATATCTACGCTCAGAGAAAAAAACAGTATAGCTCTAGCGACTGTAATGCGGCAATTTTGAGATGTAGTATGTGCGATTAATTTTATAAAATCATCAAAACGAAAATAATGCTTAGAACTATTAAAAGAGTGATAACGGCAAATGTGAAGTAATTTAATATTTGTGACTACGGAATATGTAGGTATAGAAATTGTTAACGGCTTACGTTAATGGATATTAACATTATTTCATTAATTATGTAAACAGTTAAATAATATATGTATACACAAATATTATAGTTAAATAGCAAAGCATATGTAAACAGTTAAATGATATGTATATATATAACAAATATTAAACTTAAATAGCAAAACAATACTATAATACATAATTATGTAGATTTCTCTCTCTATCTATCTCTCTTTCTGTTTCATGAAATGTAATAACGTTATTTTATTTTTTACACGATTTATATATTGTTCTGAAATGAATTATTACGCTAAATTAATACATAACATACTTTTATATTTTAATATATTTTTCATTAATGTTGCTATTTATATTACTATTTAGTAGTCAATATTATTATATTTCTTTAGTTTAATTTAATTTTTACAATTTATTTATTTTTCTTATCGCAAGTTTGCAATATTGTGATATATAGTTGAAATAATATTTCTCTTCTTAATTTCTCTTCACTTTCTCTAATTGCTAGTACTATTTTTTTTCTCTGAGTGCGATACTTAATCATATTTTTAGTATTTTTAATTTATTGACGTTTAATGATACACGAAAAAAATAACTAATTGAAAATAATCTTGTTTATTTAACGAAGATAAGTCGTCTATTCACAAAGGATTAATATTAAATCATTTTTTTATATATGTATATTTTGATCAAGCGTGTTAAACGCATTAGAATTCCGTCACAAGAGCTACAAACGAAGATTCTCTTGAAACCATCGATTTCACTTATTGATGATGTACTGTGTAGAAATTCAAAGTTTGGAAAATCTTGCGAAACAAGATGTCATCAGGCAGTTTGGTCAACGAGGAGGCGACAATTGCTGCATTTCCGTCGTGTTATGTGCTTGTTAGGGTTTGTCACTTTGTAGGTCGACTCAAACTTGCCTCTCTGCTGATCTCGGTTAGACCGACCGCTCTTAGTTTAGCAGTAGCGCCGAGCTAGCAGTCGGCGTAGATGATGAGCGCTTGTTTAGGAGCGACGGAGGTAGAAAGCGACGTTAGGATGAGCTGAGATACGGAGGGAGATAAGAAGAGATATCTCGGTAACGTGGGAGAGGAATCGTCACCTGTCTGTTATATTTCTGGGCTCTCTCTGGTTGCACCAACGTTGGTTACCGCTAACTGCGGTTGGCTAAATCTCGTCTCTATTTATCTTATAGCGAGAATAATCCAGGAAGCAGAGAGTGGATGATAAGAATTAATTAATAATTACAGTTTATCTCCAAAGTCTATTCCATTATAATCGGTTTATACGAATAATTATTATCATCAACGTTTTTTTTATTTAAGATATAGCTGGAGTTATCTAGGCAGAATTTTCTTCCATTTTCTTTTTAACAACATTGCTTAAGCAAAACTGATAACTAACAATAAATTAATTTCTGTACATTATGATAACATAGCACAATCTGATTAAGTAAATATTTCTTCTTGGTAATATTTCTTTTTGATAATATTTCTTCTTGCCATCGTTACTATAATCTAATAAAAAAACTTACTAAATGGTTAACCAAGTTTAAGTGCATCTGGCCTTTAAGCCAGGGTTAAAAATAACTCGTTGCTTGTAACGAAGTTACAGTGAAGATTACTTCTTTTATAGTAACTATAACTTAACTTAGTTACATTTTTCTTACTTTACTTCTTTTCTTTCCATCTATAACTTAACTTAACTTAGTTACATTTTTTTTATAACTAGTAACTAATTTAATATATTTTTATGTATTTCAAACTTATTCGTCAACATACGGGCTGACAAAAATGAAGTGCTAAATGTGAACAATTAGTGATTATTTCTTGTGATTGGAATATATCTTTATCCTTGATAATCATCATATTCTGCAGATATATCTGTACTAAGAATCAAGCTAGAAGCCTTTTATATGACTATTTATTATTATATTGAATATCGATCTCATAATTTTGAGGTTTCAAGTATTATTTTATCATAAATATATCATATTATATGTATAACTGAATTTCGTTATCAATACAATATATAACCGAATAATTTAATAATAGAAATAAATGCAAAAAATTAACAAAAAGTAACTGAAAAGTAGCAACTCGTTAATTTTTAAGTAACATGTTACTTTTTCAGAATCGGTAACTTGCAACAGTAACAAGTTACTTTTTGAAAGAAAAAACTGTAACTAGTTACTTTTACAAAGTAGCTTTCTCAATCCTGCCTTAAGCTTAACTGCATCGTTAAGCCTCAAGCCAAATTTTCTTTGTCTTCGTCGTTAGAGTGAAAAATGTAGAAGGGATCAGAGAAATCTAGAAGGAGAATCAGAATTAATCATCAAGGCCGTTCTTGTTAGGTCTAATGACATTATCCTGATCAAGTTTACCGTAGTTGATATGTAGGACAGTAGATCTCTTTAGTCATCGTAGTTAGGCCCGACACCAGAGAGCCGACCGAAGTTAGCTTCCACGATAACCGTTGGTGCAACCGATCCCGTGTCCGTCCACGACCACGTGTCTGTCTAATGCTATCTTGCACTTGTGCTGTCTGTCACGTTGTCCACGTGCACCGCGAAACGCTCGCGAGCAGGAAGTGGGTGTATTAATTAACCACGTTGTTATATCGGCATAACGCCCACTCAGTTCCCGTGGTGGTGCAAGTCGTCCTCGTCGACGATGGCGGCGGCGACGGCGCCCTCCTCCATGGCCGCGGCAGCCGGCCCAGCATCCGCCGGCGCCGCTTCCGGTACCCAGGGCGGCCAGGGCGTCGTACTATGTCCACGTACGCTGTCGCAGGTGCGACGGACACGACTACGCCGGGCCCTCACCGAAGCGACCGCCGAGACCGTCAACTACGTCAAGACGGTGGGAGACGACGATTTTTCGCTATCAAGCCCTATTATGCGCGTATACCGGGTGTTCCAGATCTCAACGCCCCCTCGTCGCTTCTCGGTCCTGGCGACCTTGAATTTTAACCCCTCGGATTAATGAGACCCTGTTATTCCAAATTTGCGCATTAAATTGATAAAAGTTTCCTCATGTTTTTAAACGCTCGTGATAAAACTTGTCTTCATCATCGTTCCGTTTAACTGCCCCTTCAATTGTATTAATTTAAATGTACTTATGTAATGATCCGGGATTGTGAGGGAAACATGTGATTTCTGGGATACCCTGTATGCGAATTTGCCTTGCATAACGTATGCACATGCACGCACAACGTGACTGTACTTGGCGATGATATTAGCGGGAACATTCGACAAGAATGTTTGACACGCCCCGTGTAGACGTATTAAATAACGACGTCTAGTAGAAATGGTCAATGCTATGCTTCTGCGCGAGCTTCCCTTTTATGATCTTTCACGCCGGACGCCATAATTTCATTTACGTGCACGTAAAATGTGGCGAGAACTGCCACGAACAATTTGCAACGTATGAAAGGATAAAAATGTATGAATGTCATAAACAAAATTTTTGAAAGACAATTGTCCTTCGATCCATGCAGTCGTATATTGTTAGTGATCGAGCATGTGTTAATTCGTTTTAAATCAATGTTTTTTTTTTTAACATTTCCACATTTGAGTTATTTTTGCACTGAAGGAACTTCTCACAAATATCTGGAACCAATTTAACTCTTCTTGAAATATGTTATTAAAAATTTAAGAGATAGTATTTTTTATATCGGATCTTAAATCTAAAATTTGTAATTTTAGATTTAAAGGATAGAACAGCACCACAGAATTTAACAGGGAGACATTTTTGATATATTAGACTTTTGAAAAACCTAAATAGTTATCAAGTATATAAAAATCATAAAAGTTTTGTTTAAAACTTTTTTTATATATTTCACCGTTTTATTAATAATTAATTTGAACCAATTATAAGCATTAGCTTTGAAGGACTATTTCACCCTTTAAGTCTTAAATTGGGCCAATATAAAAAAATACGTATCTCTTAAATTTTTTTAACAACATATATCTCGAGAAGAATCGAATCTGTTCCAGACAGTTGTAACAGGTTCCTCGTGAGAGAAAAATGTATGATATTTATGACTATAATTGCTTGGTAAAATAATAATGATTAGAAACTCCATTTTTATGGACATTACTATAATGTTCTATGCTAAAAATATATAGTAGATCCGATTGTAATTTATAGTCATTTATGGTTAAAAATTTCATTTTTATAATTATTACTATTGTGTAATGTTTTAATATAATAAAAATTTGCACCGACTCGTTTTTACGCAAGCTATACTTTTTTATATAAAATATTATAGCAGTAATATAATTATAAAGCTAGACCTCCTAAACTGTAATTATAGTCATAATTATAGTCATAAATAGGCTTTTCTCTCAGTGCGATATTCGAGAAATTTTAGTACGACCATTTAAACGATAAAATAATCGTGCCATAAAAAGCATTTTGTACATATAATCCGTTCGATATTAAATTTATTTAATTGTAAGTTACTAATAAGTTTATTTGAAAACAGCTGTTCCTGAAACTAATCTCCATCTGAAAGTACGTAACGTGCAGTGAATGCTAAAAGTATAATATTATTATACTTAAACAGCAGAAATGTATCTTTAAATATTCCGACATGCGAAAGTTTACAGAGACGCATAAAAATGCAAAGGCCGTGTAAAAATGAAGGCGCGCCTGCAATAAAATCTCGAGAGTTCGCGTTAAGAAAAGTACATCTGGCAAATATTGATCGTAACAATCTGCGCTTTACGTCGCTGCACTTCTCGCGTACGGGACGCATTTTCCGTAGTAAACGGCGAAACGGACGCGAGAGACAGAAAATAAAATAAAATCTCCTCCCTTAAGCGTATATACGAGCGAACGCCCCCGTACGTATGCGGTCGGTCGCGGAAATCTCGTCTCTTCGCGCGAGAGACTTTTGGTAACACGGTTTTGGTAGCCAAGAACGCGAGTTGTCGGAAAAGATTGCTCGACCGAGCGTCACGCAAAAACTTTCACGAGTTCCATTTCGCGAGACGCATACAAAATCCCCTCCGTCCCTTTTCTTCCACAGACGCCGACAGACTTTCCTTAATATCGCGGGAATTGTAAAGTTAGCGGATGCAGCGAACTCGACGCATATATTTTTAAATATCTCAGAAGACACAGAAAGTAATACGGCATATTGTAACTTGTATTATTAAAAAATTGCTTGGAACGGAAAATTTTGTACAAAACTGCAGGAAAAATTTTTTAATTAGTGTATTCTTCTTAATTTATTTCTGCTCAAATTTTATTCGTTATATTATTGCGTTACTTGTTGCATGAAAATATTTAAATAATAACGATAGGTTTTTGTTATCGCGCGCGAATTTTTGTGTTTAAAGAAAGCTAAACGATGCTGCTCTTCACGCGCAGTGAAACGTAAAAAAATGGCGCCAACACTGAATTTGGAATCGATCCAACAATCCAACAATGTTAAATTCCCAAACACCGCGCTCGTCGATTGTTATGTCTAACTCCGAATGTACGTAGCTTTTTGATTTTTATCTGCGGATTATATAAAAACGCTTTCCAATATTTGACCTAGCGTAGTCACCGTAAATATTTCAACGCCAACTTTCCGCGCGCGTGAATAACATTTTCACGAAATCGTTTCTACCTCGGTCAAAAATGTACAAAGAAAATCGGGAGATTTATTAGGCTATATTTTTAAATTCTACGCACGTTGATTTTCTAATGGAATTCCCTAGTATAATCCGTTTCAATTTTCTTTTTCAATTAAGTTAACATTTGATTCAATTTACATATTTGCTCTTTCACTATGTTCCCTCGAATTTCAACATTCTCGATCACTAACTTTGGCATAAGGATAGAATACAAATTATGGATAAAAATTATGTTTATTCATTGAAATTATTAATAAAAATTATAATCTTATACAGATCCTCACGTTACAATGTACTTTACTTTTTAATTACTAAATCAGAAAATTCTAAAGATTGCAAGTATAACACACATTCTACAATAAGTCATTATACACGGAGAAAATTTTATATTTAAAATTACTATAATGTGGTAGTAGCAGTCTTCATGTAAATTATAAGTTTAAATGCTATAATTATTATTTTAAAAACAATAATACAATGTAATTTTTACACTTTTTTATAGTAAATCTTATAGTAAAATTTTTTATTATAAAATCAAATCTTGTTGAATGAAAGTTAGTATTGTAAAGATAAGTAAAAAATATATACCTAGCAAATTTTGTTTGCGTACCATAGTAAAAATTAACTGTTTTCATGTTAAAATATGGCTTAACAAAATAATTATTTTATTTATGTGATAAAAATTAGTATTACCATAGTAAAAGTTAAAATTATATTAAAACTTAATATAAAATTTTCTCCGTGTAGTATAATAAATTAGAAGTCAGAAGCTATAGAAATTGACCAATCATGCTCAATTATTCTTCTTACATTTGACTATGATTGGTCAATTTTTAGTTTCTGACCTCCGATTTATTACTAATGGCTTATTGTAAAATGGCCGTTATATTTTCAATATTGTTTATACTTAAATTGTAATATATTAACAGTGTACATACGTTGTCAAATTATAGCTACATCGCACGAAGGTAATGTTCAGTATGTTATCCAACAACAGTATGTTGCCCACGACGTATGCGAGTGCCTTGTACCGGAAACAGAGTCAGCAAGCATGAGCGGACTCACAGAGTTTCGTGTTTCGGCGAACTTTCGAGGGAATGCTTGCCGAATGAAAATGGCGTGTGCTTCCGTTCTGGACGTGGAACGCACGATTTCCGCCGGATGTTCCGCAGACATCTGCGACCCCTGTGATTTACCCCGAACGATCATCGTTCAAACGCCGCTCAATACGCGTTCCACTCTGTGTACATGCAAGATATGTTTCTCACCCATATAGTTAATGTCAGCAACTTGTACAGGACGATCCAGAAGTACCGCGAAAACTTACAGTGTACATCAAGGCCGAAAAATAAAGATAAAAGTATCTACGAAAGTATAACTGAAAGAAAAGTTCTTTATAAATTTGTGACTAATTGCATGTTATCATAAATTATTACTGCTATAATATTAGTAACAATAATTGTGTATATAGTTCTATCGACAAATGTATACAGCTGGCAATCCGAAAATGTTTATATCTGTAGTTATTATAACCATAAAAGTGCACTGAAAAAAATGCATGTAATTTTACATGGAAATTACATGTTTATAATTTTCGACAATTTCCAGTAAATTTCCAATCACATTTAAGGAATTTAAGTAATTTTCCGATCACAAACATATAATTTCCATGTAAAATTACATACATTTTTTTCAGTGTGGTTTCAATTACTATAATTATAATTATTGTCATTTTTTATTGTCAACTGTACGAGTATGTGACAAACATTACTAAAATTATAACAATAATAATCGCAATTACGATAATCTGTAATTGCCATCACAAATACCAAAAATTTTTCTCTCAGTACATCTAGCGTTTGTTATTTAAGAATCTCAAAATTCTCGGATCTGAAAATCGTAGATCACATAAAAACGTTTTCGATTTGGATAATCTTGAAAGTCTCATATTCTTGCATTAGTAAACCTTTCAAGCAACCTGCATTTCTATAACATTTTCAATACATTTAACGTTGAGACGCATCATATTAAAATTTGAAAAATTCTTGGATCATAAAAATCTAAACGTCTGAAAGAATTTCTACGGTTCCACGATTTCCAAGTCCTTTGGATTCTGCATCTTTAGTGCCGCGCCGAGACGGCGAACGTATTTGCATTTTCGTACGGTAAGATCTCGGAGAGTCGGCAATTCTTTTCTGTTGGACTCCTCAATTCTGATATCCGGAGATTTCAGGATTTTCGAGATCCTCGTGCGAACGTCTCGCATCTCGGCCACTTGCCAGACGGCCGAACGCTCCCGGTGAGATGGTACTTCCGGTTCGTGCGGTACAGCATGTTTTCGCACGCCTCATCGCCCAGTACTACCAGCAGAAGTTAGTTCTGTTCCCGTTTCACCAACCCTGACCTGCATTCTCAAACGGCCACGTATGTAACGTATATTAAAAAAGCAGAGCGCTGGCCAGTAGAATACCGTCACGACCGCTTGGTACGTTCTTTATTCCGTTCTTTTATACACCCGTACAACCGCGATCAGTCGATATAAAACCTCAGCGCACGTGTCAATCAGTTGACGAACAAGGAGCACGATTTCATCCCAACTCGATTACGCGAACGAGATCGGAAGCGCGTTAAAATTATCATTCGTTGCCGACAGCCGTTTTTCGAATTCTTCAATTTTTCCGATTCTTAATTTTTTTTTCAATTTATTTAACGAAGAACGTTCTTTTAGATTTATTTATTTTCGAGATATTGACTGCAGATAGATTATTGAAAAAGGAAGTAAATCTAGATTTAAACTTGAAGCGTTTCCGCTTAATTAGACCAATTTTTATTTTATAAAAGTACACTGAGGAAAAATGTTTGCTATTTGTAACTATAATTACTAAATAATTATGAGATATCCATTTTTATCATTATTATTGCTAGTAATAATTTTATCTTTTACAGTTCTATGAAAAAATCAATTAAAAAAAAATATTATACATAAATCAAAATAATTTCAAATATTAATACAACAGAATATCAAGAAATGATAAAGTAAATAATTTAATTAATTTTATATTTTCGGTAACATCTTTGGTAAATGTAGTTGCAGTTATAATAAATATTATTATTTCTAAAATAAAGGAACAATCACTTTTACGTTATAATTGCATGAATTTATATAATTGTGATTATAGTAATGCAGTTAAAACAGATATAATTTGCATGGTTAAAACAATTATAAATGATATCAATATATACAGTTAGCCTCGAAAATGACTATAAATTAAAGCAATTGTAATCATTTTTTCTCTCAGTGTATAATTTCATTGTGGTTTATTTATTAAAATTGATACAGTTATAGAGATTCTAAATAAATTTGTATTAATTAGATACTTTTAAATCATTGAAACGTCGGATCTACTGTATCCGCGGTTCTTCAATTCTTTAAATGGAGGAATCTTAAAGTACCACCCTCACAATCCATCAAAAGCGGAAAAACAACGTGAAACAGCAGATAAACGATTGTTCTTGAAAAGCGTTAAGAAAATAGAAATCCGGGTCGTCGTTTAATGGCCGCGTCGAGATTGCGAAAAAAAGGAACCGACAGATCAAGAAAAAAAAAGCTGATCGATCTTCCGATGATCGATGACTACGTGCAAATATAGAACGAATATGAAAAACGTCGACGTCCCACGTTTCAGAGTGCAGGTGAGCGTTGATATGGACCCAACTTCGACTTAAGTACAGAGTACAATATACAGTTTCTTACACGACTATTGAATTACGTACCCTTGTTAGATTTTTCCGTTTCCGCCTCTCAGTCTGAAAAGAAGCATCTGTAGCCACACCGAGCGCACAAGTTTGATATGAAATTTTTATAGCCCGGCTTTCCTGCATTACATGTATAAACATCAAGAGAAGAATTACTAATGTGTAAGCGATGTATTACACGTTACAGCGAGAAGAAGATCATAAAATAACATCGATAAGTTGTTGACATTTATATAACCTTTAAATGTTAGGGTGGGCAGGAAAAAGTGTTAAAGTGAAAAATTTGTAATGGGAAAGACCCTTTTATTTATCATTTCAATCTCAATGAAAGTCAAATAGATACATTCCTCTCCGAAGGAGACGACTAGCGAGATAGATTAAACGCGGATAAAGTACACATAACGAATATTTCAAGCTTTAATTTAATAATTTATGCTTCTTCCGCTAGATTTTTACGCCCACTCCAGAATTATAAACAGTTTAATAAATCGGTTTATTATAACATCAACCTTTAATTAAACATTTAACACGAAATGTTATTGTACATTTTATTACAACAAGAGATACTTCTGCACGTATATTAAATATCGGCTACAAAAGACTCTTAATATAAAGCCTCTTTAATTAATATTATATAATTATGATCCAGCAATTCCTAACTGAATCGTGATGTATGCGCTTCTCAGACTATTATTATATTCGTATTTATCAGATTTTAATTAAAACCGTTCGTCCTCTAAAATCACAGCACGGTATAATGCGGTGCCAAATCTGTCTCGCAATTTTTACTCTCGAATAACGTGAAAGTCTACAGTATGTTTCGCGCTTCCTCCATTAAAGCACTCGTCGAACATCGCGTAAAGTATTGCATGAGTGGGCGCGGAAAAGCATAAATTAACCGACCGTGAAAAAGCTGAATAGAATTCGAAAATGTAATATTTAATCAGTTCTTGCCGCTCTTCTTGCGCTTCTACGTTTCCCAACATTTCCGTGGCGACTCCCAACATTTCCGTGGCGAGCTGCGAGAATTTCTCTTTCATGAGTCCGGCAAAAAATGTTGGATTATTGTCGCACAGCCGATTCGCCGCGGGCTCCACGCGCGCGTAAATTCATATATTTCCGTGGAAAAACGGTAGGCGATTTCGCAAACAATAACGCCTCGGGATTTCACGTCTGATGCGAGCACCGCGCGCCGATTATTTCGAACGACAAGCGATCGCCGCGAACGACGGCAGCGACGTCGCTCGAGCGACGTCGTGATTTCAAACGGGACTGTTCGATTGACATTTTATTAAAATGTCGAAATTTCGATTTTAATGCGGAGAAAAGCGGACAGAAACGGGATGCGAGCGGATATTGGTTTCGAGAAGTACGTGACTATGCCTTTTGTTCCCCGTTCCTGTGATTTTTCATCCGTTACATTGAGGGACAAGTGTTTCGTATTTATGATTATAATTGCATGGTAAAACAATTACGGTTAAGCACTCCATTTTTATAGTTATTAATGCTATAGTAGGAATAATAATTATATTTATAGCCAGGGAAAGTTACTTTGTAAAAGTTACTAGTTACCGTTAAAATTACCGATCCAAATGTAATCTTGTTACGGAGAATAAAAAATTAAAACCATAGTAAAAAAAACACCAGAGCGAATGAGAGTAGGACGTAGTAACTAGTAGGCAAGATAATAAAGTAATAAATTTTATTACTCTTTTATTACATAATTAGCGATAATCCAGAAATTGTACGTTTCAGAATAAAAAGAGTAATAAGATTTCTTACTTTGCGTAGTTACCGATAGTTAGAAATTAGCAGCTTTAAAAAGTAACGAATTACAGTTACAGTTACTCAAAAAGTAACTTTTCAATTACTTTTCTGTTAGCATTGCAAAACAACATAGATAATATTAAAAAAAAAATTAAAGTAAGTTAAGGTATAATTACAGTTGAAAAAAGGAACAAAGTTAAGTTAAAATTACTGAAAAAAGTAACTCTAACTACAATAACTTAGTTCCATGTAAGTAGTTATTTCCCAACTCTGCAGCTCTACAAAAAATATGTATAAGTTGGTACCGAAAACGATTATAAAATATAGCGATTTTCGGTGCCAATAAATATTTCTTTTGTATAAAATTATAAATGTAATTATTATTAGTAACAACTACAGCAGAATAACAATCACAAATTGGAGTGCTTAACTGTCTCATTATGCAATTATAGTCACATGTATCAAATATTTTTCGGTATGCTTCTTTACATTCTTCTTTTTCCATCTCTCTCTCTCTCCTTCTCTGTTTTTTCTCTTTTTCTGTTTCGTTCTCTCGCTTAGGAATTTTTTCTTCCGCATAAACGGCAAGCTATATCTATAAAGCAATGCATTATATCGCGTCGCGTGGAACGGACTGGCCGCTTCCGGCACCGCGACGTTTAATTTTACACCGGACAGATTTTGGAATGAGCCCGTTAACGTTGAAAAATAGCGTGCGAAGAATGTTTAATATAAGCCGGCGTTCTCGTATATAAGCACGACGGCACGCAACAGCGAAACAACTGGGCTAATGACGACGAGATAAAGATCGCGCGGACGCGGAAGCGGAAGTAGCGATGCCTGCCCGCAGGAGGGATGTCTTACGCGAAACACACGCGAAATACATTAGCGCGCAGAAAAGTTTTCCATCTCTCGAACTACGTCTCTCCGTTGAAAATTTCCGTTATTATTTTCCCTCTCCGAGCGCTTTTACACGAAGACGGGCAAAGTTCAACTTCAAGTTCTACACTGACAATGAGAGAAAAATGTTTGGTATTTGTAACTATGATTACATATCACTATAATTATGATAATTACTGCTATAATAATAGTAACAGTAACTATGTATATAGTTCTACCAACAAATGTATAAGTTGGCAACCTAAAATGACTATAATTATAGTTGTTATAACCATAAAATAGTTGAAATATAGTATGGTTGGGGACAACCATATTTTTTATGGTTGTTCCCAAATATAACTATAAAATTATAGTCACTTGAATCATTTTTATGGTAATTTCAACTATTTTATGGTTATAACAACTATAATTATAGTCATTTTAGGTTGCCAACTTATACATTTGTTGGTAGAACTATATACATAGTTACTGTTACTATTATTATAGCAGTAATTATCATAATTATAGTGATATGTAATTATAGTTACAAATACCAAACGTTTTTCTCTCAGTGTATAGTACTAGTAATAATAACTCTATGTATACACGGAGAAAATTTTATATTTAAAATTACTATAATGTGGTAGCAGCTGCAGTCTTCATGTAAATTGTAAAAGTTTAAATGCTATAATTATTTTTTTAAAAACAATAATACAACGTAATTTTTGCACTTTTTCATAGTAAAGTTTATAATAAAATTTTTTATTACAAAATCAAGTCTTGTTGAATGAAAGTTAGTATTGTAAAGATAAGTAAAAAATATATACCTAGCAAATTTTGTTTGCGTACCATAGTAAAAATTAACTGTTTTCATGTTAGAATATGGCTTAACAAAATAATTACTTTATTTATGTGATAAAAATTAATATTACCATAGTTCGGAATTATGTTGTGAGGGTCCATATGAAAATTCAAGACATAGTAATTTAAAATTATATTAAAACTTTATATAAAATTTTCTCCGTGTAGTTTTATCAACCAATATGTATAGTTGGCAATCAAAAATGACTGTAATTATAGTTATTATAACCATAAAAATAGTTGAAATTACCATAAAAAATTATTCAAATCACTATAATTACATAGTTATTTTGGGGACCAACCATATTAATATGTAATTATAGTTACACAAAATTTTCTCTCAGTGTAAGGAAGAAATGGAAGAAGGTCCGAGATCATCCATTGTATAATGACAAGACGAACGAATAAATTAAACTATGTCTTTTGACAATCTCAATTATCATTATCGAAACAATAATAGATAATTACTTCCGCGATGCTTACATTCGAACTAGCGATGTTCATTAGCGACGATAATGGCGGTCATTAAGCTTACGTACCTACTTAAATGTCTCAGACTCATTTCTATTAGTGCACCCTAAAATATAGAGTGATCCAGCGCGGACGGGTCGCTCTCGATTTCTCGGAATTATTCAAACGGTCTGCGAGCAGTACCGATGATGATTGTCACTTGGATTTTCTTAAGAGGAGATTTATCTTTAACGGGGACAAGTTTAATAACGTTTCGTGATAAATCGGAACTAATTTTACGAATAAATTACCAAAGACAGTTTTCTTCTCAAATAAAATCGTTTAAATCTAATTTGATTTTTACTTATTTTCGCTTGATCTTTTACAAAGGGATCTGTAGCACATTTTTCGAAATAAATATATTTTTGTTAATTTATCGGATTAAATACTAAATGGAAAGTAATTAAAGAAGTAATGAACATTTTACGAAAAGAACAGAAGGAGAGGATTGCATTGAAAGGAAGTAGAAAAACTAGAAAACTAATTAATGGACGCAAATTCCCCTCGAGGTATTTTGAATATGAAACCTAATTAGGACGCTAAGTTGATGCGACAAAAAGCCGGAAGCTGAACCGAATAGTGCTTCTTGCAGTCCTCTTAGGATAATAATCCGATATGAATGTTCTTCTGTAATGTTAGTTGCTCATTACAAGATTCTTAATCTCGATAATTTCTATCATGACAAATGTACTCCGAGAGAAAAAGGAGTGCCAACAAAACTATTATTATATAATATAATAGCGCAGAGAAGCAGAGTATATTAAAAAGAAAGACTTCTTACAGATAGAATTATTTATATGTTTCTATCTATAATTTATAATTAATTTTCGTAATTAATCTAAAACGAAATAAGAAACTATTCTGTATTGAGAGAGAAATGCGATTGTGATAAAATAATTATGTAGGTAGAAGCTCCATTTATATAATCATTACTGTTATAATGTCAGTGATAATAACCTTATTTATAGTTGTATCAGTTATGAAAAAATTATATTATAAATACAATAATATAAATAATATAAATACTATAAATAATTTCAAATATTAATATAACAAAATTAAGTAAAATATCAAGATATAAGGATGATAAATGAAATAAACATTTTTATATAATAAATACAGTCGCAGTTATAATAAACATAGCTGTTTTCTTACTATTTATGTGATAATAATAATTAAAAATTGTATAAAGAAATAACAAAGAAACAGTTACTTTTACAATATAACTGCATAAATGTTATAAAGAAACGGGAAAATTTTTAAAAGTAAAATAAGAGCTTAGAAACTTTATCAATTAATTTTAATCACATCAAAATTTAGAGTATAATATGCCATTTATAAATCATCTCATTAAATTCATTACTCGCGTCAGTTGACGGGTCGTAAATTGTGTTGGTAAGATTTGACAGACACCATTGTACAACTTTGTTGATGCCATTTAGTGAACATGAAACATTGGAATTGCTGAAAATTATATTATAAAATTAGTGACTACGTCCAAATTGTTCGTAGAGAGTTTCTCCACCACTTTCATCAGGATCATAATAAAATTGATTGTGAGGTTAATCACTTTTCTTAGGAATAGAATGATATTTTTCTATATGTGATGATCGTAATGTAATTGAAGCAGCTATAATTTGCATAATTAAAATAATATAACATTATAATCAACAAAGGCTTTAGTTATAAACAATAAGAGTCGTAACAAGGAATATGTAAGCCTAGTGCTAGGCGTCTTTGCCTAATTATCCTTTATTTCAAAATAATATATAACGTTTTCAACCATCTATCTGGTCATCTTCAGTATACATAAAAACTTGCTACCAATAATTTTACATACCCCGTAATCAGTTTCAATTTAAATTCGCCACAATACATACTATACATTCTCAAAACGTTATATGTTATTTTGAAATAAAGGATAATCAGGCAGACACTATGCTTCTTCTCTGGTAGAGATGTATGCAGTTTTCCTAGACACCTATTCAGTTACTATCTAATATTACTGTACTCTCATTAATTGTGCCAATACTGAGTAGGAAATGGACAAGAACTTGATAGAGTTTTATTCTATCCATTTCACGAGCAATTGGCTTACTTATTAATCAATTCAATATTCATTATTTATTGTATTTCTATGCAGTAAATGGATTCAGATTTTACGCAACTTTTGTATGCCGTAACTGCAAACAAAGCGTTACATCCTGATTGGGATCTTAAGTAGTTTTCCTTCTCTTAGTTACTAGACAGAAGTTGGTGTAACTGCTCAAAAAAGGCTTGAAATTTCTACTCGGATTGTTAAGACTCTTAATATAATATAAATATGTAAGCACCGAAAATGATAAATTATTATTAAATTGATAATATATTATTTCCTCTTTCGCAGCGTGATCGATAATTTTTGATAAAAAAACTGCGATGTTACCGTTTGAAAACAGTAAAGTTAAAAATACATCTTGCGATTATTTTCGAATTATCACTCGTTCGGAAGTCAGGAGGCGGCTACATATATCTCCTCGCGAGTGATATTGCGGACTGACATAATAACCAGATGAAAAATGAGGTCGGGAACGGCACCGCTCGCTCGCCACCGGACGCCGTCGGACGTGCCGGCGTGTTTTACCACTGGCAAGTAGTTGTGTAATGCGCGTCGGAATGTCAGGAGTATGTGTTTTCCCCTCCGGTATACCGGCGGGCCAGTAGTACATCACGCGCCATGTCAGCCGCAGCGCACGGTCGCCGTCAGCGATGAAAACGGTCAAGCGCATATGGTTAGGACGATTGCTTTGAGCGTAGTTCCATTTGATAATTCCTGTTTATACAAAGAGAGAGGGAGAGAGAGAACAAACTGCGGATTGTGCGATAAATTCGCGGTTGATCACGCGAGACTTCGGGTCCGCCAAAGGGTTTAACGAAGACGAGGTTCCCTGACGAGTTAAAAGACGACCCGAGCGCAGTTTGTGACTTTCGTTCGACTGGCGGAATCTCATTTTAATTAGAAAGTTGGAAGTTCTACGAAAAGCACATTGGTCGAACATGGAGGATCAGCATGAAATTTGCCGAATTCGAAAGCAGGAGGACATCCACGCGTTTGCTAATTAATGTGTTTTCAACGTAACGTGATCAAACATAATGCTAATCAATATAAATCCGTTTAATGAGCTGTAATTTCTCGTTGACAGGAAAGTCATGGAAGAATTTTCCAGATGACGCGCGTCACAGCGTATAATTAATTAAACAACGCGTGGAATATAAACGGCCATTTAAATTTCCGTTTATTGACGTATATATCAGAATCTCGATCGATACACTGACAAAGAGAGAAAAGTAGTTGGTATCTGTGACTATATAATTGTGATTACGAGCGCCATTTTTATGGTTATTGCTGCTATAATGTTAGTAATAATAATAATCATATTTATAGTTGTACCAAAAATATATATTAGCATAAAAAATGACTATAAATTATAATTAAGTTATAATAATTGCAATTACTTTTTTATGATTTCGTAATTGTCACTTATTCAGAAAAATCATATGAAATGAATAATAAAACGCCTGTGAATTTTGCATATCTTTCTCCAACGGCGCGATACGTTTTTTTTTTTTTTTTCCGACCACGAAACTATCTCGCGGCATTTTCGTGAAAATGATAACGGTAGCAGATAAAATACCGCAGGCACGAACCTCGTTATAATCGTCCGAAAAAACTGCAAGGTTTTAACCACGTCGTAAAACCTTGCACGTAATACGTTACGGCGGGCGCGCTTTTTCCGCAAGACCTTCCGGTCCGCTCGTAAAGATGGCTGTTAAAATTGCACATCGCAAACGTTGTCCGACATTCTCGCGAGCCAAGTCCTCATGTTTTAACCCGTTTACGTTACATTACATCCGCGGTTGTATTTTCTCCCCTTGAGCTTTATGTCGCGCGATTCCGTCCGTATTTCGACGCTCCAAGTATAGGAACTTTCGCGCATCCCAGATCTATATGTGCCTCCCGCACATTAATTTCTCATCGCGCAGAGTATTGCGGGTATCTAATATTCTATCTCAGCCCGTAGCGCGATATGAAACAGCACTTCGTGGAACTGTTCGTGGTTATGGCACGCATTAATGGAACAACAATTTGCTTCGGGCACCTTAATGAATCGCAGTTCAGCGAATGCACTTCCGGTATACGGCAGTCATTGGTGTGTGTCGCAAGTATCTTGTTAATTATCCAACGCACTCGTCTGTTCAGTCATTGGTGCCTGTCGAGTAATTGAGAGAACAAGCAGACAATAACGATCGATCACCAATCTTGACGCGAACTTTGCAAATTCGCGAACTTTCAAATACAAGAAAGTCAGAATGCTCAAAGTTACAAATATTTAAAAATTCTGTACTTCCATGAGATTACGCATTGATGCGTCTGAATTCATATTTTTAATATTTGACTGTCAAGATTGTTTTAAACTCTGAGAGGCTCAGAGTCGAGAAATGTAATGATTGTTTATCAGATATACAAAATCAATTATAAGTAACAATAAATATAAAAAGTATTGATCACTATATATATAATTATAATTGTATATGTACATTTAAATTACATAACATATATATTATATGTGTATAATACAAACACACATTTAAGAAAATATAAGCAGAAAATTATAAAGAGAAAATAATTTTGTTTTTAATTGTTGATGTTATTACTTTGTTGTTTGTCAAGGAGTCACGTCACTCTGACAGGGTAAAATAAACATACGTTCAAGATCTTTTTTTAAGTCAACTACTACGTAGAATTAATTCCTATTTTAGGAATATACTCTTAGGAATATATTATATAATAGGTGTCTAAAGTACAAATTTGCTGAGTATTAAAGATTTTAAATAAAAAATGTGGGCAGTGGAATATTTCCCTTCATCGCGAATGGGTGGCACGATTTCGCGAAGAGTGGTTTGAAATCATAAAGTGCAATATTTTCTTGTCGGAATAGCTATGATGGGAACAAATATAACGGAACTGTGATGAAATAAATATATTTGTAGCGTGGGATAGTTTTGTTGAAAATTGTGAAAAGGCTTGATTTTGAAAAATTTTTTCTATTCTAAAAACGAAGTTAAAAAATTTGTTCTAAACAAATGGAATAACATACCGAAAAAAATCCTACACTACATCATTGTTATTCCATCTGTTTGCAAGAAAATATTTCACTTTTTTATTGCGGACCATCCTGGCCTCTGGAAACGCCATTTGTTCGCGGAGGAAGAACATATTTCAGAGTCTACATTTTTTATTTAACACTTTTAATACTTGTCAAATTTGTAGTTTTAAATACTGTATGACATATCCCAAAATAGAAAAAGACTAAGTAAAATTATTCTTAACCGGATAAATAAAATCCCCAAATATAGGTAGTCAAAGTGCTAAAATATATTGAAAAAAAATTATATTTGATGACAATTTCGGTTATATAGACTAATTATGTAGTAAGTTTGATTTTACATGCGTGAACATCTCTCATAGAACAGCAATCCTAAAATATCTTAACTGTATTTATAAAACATTTTAGGCGCTTATTTTTATCAAATAATCTGACAACTATTACCAAATTAATTAATAAATCTTCTTCGTACAATTTGACATTAATTATCAAATATTCGATTAAATTGTCAAATAATTTGATTTTATCAAATCATTTTGATTGCAAATTTACATTCGAAATTATACAGCAATTCAAACTTAATTAAAATAGCACTCGATATATCATCTTAAATTAAGATCGGAATCGGGAGATTTTTCGAATTTGTTATACAAACGTGTTCGTTGATTCCGGATAAATTGCGGACGGACGTGTCGCATCGCCATCCGCCAACAGGAAAAACAAATTGTATTGACAGCGATTACGCGACGAGGGAAAACGATAATTCTGTCATTGCAGCTCGTTTTTATATCGAGTTCAATAGCAGGGACGGACGCCGGCGACTTTCGTGCCACGTGTTGCGCGCGTATTGTGCACGCAGTATGTACGGTCGCCTTCCACGAGGATTTTCGCGAGATCCGCGCTTGAATGATGGAGCTGCGCGCAGATGGCATTGCGAATTTATAAACCCTCGCGGAACCCTCGAATTTCAGATCCTCGCTCGTCCGTCCCGCTAACATTTTAGAGACGACTGCCACGGCTCCACCGCGCCCGCAATTCACACCGCCTATTTAATACTGAACCCGAAGGATTTATTTTTGTGCTTCGCGAAGGTGAGAGAATGTTGCATACGTGCGCGCATACGCTCGACACGGATAACGCTGATCCCCGACACTTCATCATGTGCTAAAAGCTTTCGATCTCGGCTTCGCAGCTCGCGATGTTTGGCGAACTCCTGTACGTTCAGAGAAAGCAGAATGATTCGTGACAACTCTGAAACTGGAATACCTACTCGCAAATACTGGTTTTATAAAGTCGTGAGAACGAGGTTTTGTACTGAAAACTACTGGATCGCAGATTCAACAAATGTGACGTAATATACGTACAATATTCGTACCTGTGGTAAAAATTGTCAGTCGAAATGTTAAACTATTTCATTAATATCGTTCGTGCAGATTATTAAATAGTTATAAAATAATAGCAAGCAGTTTACGTATTACGACAATTATATTTTTTCAGTTTATGCCTGCTTTTACCAATGTACATTAACTTTAATCTCGGTTAAACTTACTTTTTATCTTTTTCCTAATCTTAGAATTAAAAAACGATGAAGAGTAAGTTAAACTGATGTTAAAGTTGATCCACATTGGAAATGGACATTTTTCTTATTGTTAGATAAGTTATTATATCATAACGACACATAATGGAAGAAAGTTGCCGATACTGATAGGTTTACTAAAAACATTCCCTTATTTCTTTAAAACTAATTATTGCACTTTATTTATACTGATAAAAACATGATCTATTCAGATGATTAAATAAGTAAAAATTCATAATTTATATATTTGTGGCTTGTTTCTATACAAAATCAGCTAAAAACGAATTCTTGCGTTTTTTTTTGCAAATTGCATAGTTTAAATAACAATTGTATTATTCATAATATTATATCGTTTGTAGTTTTATCTTCATTACATTTATTTATATTTTTACTTTTTCCTTTTTTTTTATAATATAAAATATGGGTGCAGCGTACTTCAGTACATCTGTCTGTGACAGACCATAAACTAACTTATCTTTATAGTGTTGCAATATCAATTCTATCGGGAGTTGAAGGCAATCGTGTATTTATGGGAAAGAAAGGAACTGTCGCGTTACATGTGCGCGTTTTGTAGAACAACCCAACGAATACAATAAATCAATAAAAAACATTTTATATTGAAGTGAAAAGATTCTAGAAAATCTTATATATATTCACTGTAGATATTTTTTACAAATGACTCCTGTAAAAGAAAAAGAATAGAAATATATGACATTATTGTCTATTGTCAGTTTTGAAAATCATTTTGTCAGACGCTCATTTTTGCTTGTCTTATGGAAAAGTTAAATTAATGCAAAATTGCAAACATTATTATAAAAACTGCTGTGTTGTATTTTTTCTCAACTTTCTGCCGTTGCTGATACTATTCTCTTCTGTGCATACTGAGACTATACTGTTTTACAAAAATTCCAAGTTTCTGAATTTTTTAATTTAAGCATCTTAAAGCTTTGAAATTTTTATCTTAAACATTTTCGAAATGTCGAATTTAAAAATATTGTTTTCAATTCAAATTTAATAATTAATGTTACCATTATAATTTAATATGATTATTATAACATTTTGAATACTTTCCAAAAACAAATGCTATGATATAGTAGATTTATGATATTTAACTTACCTTTGGGAATATGCATGGGAAAAACGGATCCTTTCCAAAGACGAAAAATTTTTACTTCTTTTATCTTTTTCTCCTTCCTAGCTCTTAAAGATAAAGGCGGAACGCGGTGAAGAAGAGCTTTTCTTCTTTTGCTCACTTTTTGTAAATGCGCATCTTGATCCAGCTTTGATCTTAAAGCCTTTTTGCGAGAAACAGAAAGAAAATGGCCGCAAGAAAAGAAAGAAACTTTATGGCGATCTGAGTTTTACCATTGTGATATATTGCTCTTTTTCGGCACTTTCTCTTTTTTATCTGTTTGTACTTTATGCATCAGATTATTATTACGTTCGAATTAACTCAGTTAAAGAAGTTTTTCGAATGACATTTTGTTTCATTTCCCAATACCCTCATATCCGATAAGTTACATAAAAAAATAAAACATTGATTTAATAAAAATAGGAAATAATGAAACAGTTTAAAATTTAGACTAGAAATTTAAAATGCCTATATTACGGTCGAAGCTGGATCTTTCTTGCTTTAAATAATTCAATCTTGAATTACTAATTTATACTATATATAATATGTACTTACATATATACCATATTGTAGTCTTTTTGGAATGTTTTGTAGTATTGATTGTGTTTCTCACATATGCAGTCTAAAATAAAGATTCTTAATATTGTTAAAATTTAGACTAATTTTTTTCTAATTTTTTCAAAGTAACTATTTCTAATAATTCGGATATTCGGAATTTCTGAATTTTCAGCCTTTGGGAAATCATGGACATTCCTGAAATTGTTTTAAACATTCTTGGACTTGTAGAAATTCTTAGAACTTGGCAACCCTCTTGGGAGCTTTAAAAACCCAAGATCTTGCAAGTATAGCCTCTTAGAATTTTCCATCTTAAAATTTGAACTCTAGGCATTTTAAATATTTGAAAAAATAAATCTTTCAAATTCGGTGCATATATGCACAACATTCCGTAAAATATTAATTAATCGCGTGCATACCCACTGCGTTATCGTACACCGATTGCGAGAGAAAAGTATTTGATTTTTGTCACTATTATTGCATATTGAAATAATTATGGTAAACAACTTTGGAAGCATTTTCATAGTTATTACTGCAATGTTGTAATGTTAGATAATAATTATGCGTATACAATACATATATTCATAGTTCTACATATCAAGAAAATTATTCAATTGACACTGGAAATAATTATATTATAATTTTTGATGGTAGCTATATTTTTTGCATATAAAAAAACTATATTATTATTATATAGGTATTATAACAGTAAAAAATGGAGTTGCTAATAGTAATTATTTTATCATACAATTACAGTTGTAAACACTTGTCAGTGTAGGATATACAGTGAATGCAGTAGTATTCATACAGAAAAAATATTTTTCAAAAAAATCCTATTTTTAGAAAATAAACGTTATCCAGCGAGAGATGACTCATCGAATTGATGTCGAATCAATATCGATACAATGATATCGAGACTAATTTGACGTCAATTCGACATGTAATTGACAGTCATTTCTTGCTGGGTAATTCTGAATTCATTTATTCATAAAGAATAAAATAGACTGTATGTTTCGTAAAATTACATATACCAAAAAGATATGTATTAATTATTAAAAATATATCATCTTAAAAATTAAAAATTGTATTATTTAAACGCTCGAAAAGTATTCGTACAGTCGATAAATTTAGCTTCTAAAATCAGGAATATACACGCGAAGCTCGTTCGTTTATGTTAGAATAGAATGTATTTATTGTATAAAATAATTAATATTTATATTTCCTTAAAAAATAATGCTTTCTTATAAAAAAAATTTCCTTGTACCAATACTTTTTACACTCACTGTATATCTATTAAAGATAGTTAATAGACGTAATAAATGCATAGATTTGCGTAATTAACGCGCTCACCGGATCATCGATACACACCTGCCTGCGCGATTATATATACATAATCCATCGTGCACCTTACATAAATCAACGTAATGGACACCATTAATTCCTGATATGACGTACTGCTTCGTGCTACGCGTCTCGCGGAATCCGCGCAGGATCTGGCTACGGGTGTACCCTTGAATAACACCGTATTGTACCTCATGAATTATTGATAGCAATATCTCGATATCGAGTCCCCAGGAAATACATCTCGTGCAAAACACGACACACCGCGTATCGATTTCTACACCGTCGCGTAGATTAAAAACCACCGCGAAAAGCAATATATAAAGACAAAATAATTCTGGATCTTCAACCCTCTTTGAATTTCGAGGTGGGACTCGCAACGATTTCATCATTGAAATTGTGATCTTTTTTAGCCCCTTCCAATATTTTTTGAAGCTCTAGCAGTTTCGAATCGACGCTTACATTGAAGATTTTCTAGGTGTGCTCGAAGCTGGCTCTAGAGTTTTGAAACTCCAAAACTTAGCTCTACGGTTTACGGAACTCTCGGACACGAAGGGATATAGCTATTTTGGAATCTCAGAAGTCCGACGCTCCCGTGGAACTTGGCAGCGAATTCGAAATCTTTGACGCATTTAGTACGAGACATCCGTAGCTTTGAAACTTCAGGATTTTAGAGGCTCGAAATATCAACGGGGTGCGTCATATCGATTCCCGCTGTCACGCGGAAATTAAAAAACGATACGGCGGGCCGCAGTAGCAATATAAATCGCCTTGACATTTATACGGAATGCGTAACAAGCTTCTACTGAAAAATTCATGAGCAGCAGTCGCGATCGAGTCGTTCGACGATTCGCGAGATGCGTATGTTCATTCGTTGAATTTTTATCGACGATCTTTGATTATTTAGCGTATTATTTAAATGTTTAAATAATCACGTGTGCATGCATTCATATATTATATTTTTTACCATATTGTGTTAATAGAGCAGAAATAACGTAATAGCATATATAAATTTAAAAATATCCCGCGAAATTAAACATTGAAAATATACCACACACTGAGAGAAAAAGTGGTTGCAATTACCATAATTTATTTAACTATAATTTATAGTCTAATTTATATAGAATATATAGTTGTTTGTCAACTATATATTCTTTGCTAGAACTATAAATATACACTGAGAGAATAATGTTTAATATTTGTAACTGTAATTACATATTACTATAATTATGATTATTACTGCTATAATAATAATAACAATAACTATGTATATAGTTCTAGCAACAAATCTATATAGTTGGCAACCTAAAATGACTGTGTAATTATAGTTATTATAACCATAGAATAGTTGAAATTACCATAAAAATAATTCAAGTGACTATAATTTTAGTTATGTTTTGGACCAACCATATTTTTTATAGTTGGTCCAAAATATAACTATAAAATTATAGTTACTTGAATTATTTTTATGGTAATTTCAACTATTCTATGGTTATAATAACTATAATTATAGTCATTTAGGCCAACTATATACATAGTTATTGTTATTATTATTATAGCAGTAATAATCATAATTATAGTAATATGTAATTATAGTTATAAATACAAAACATTTTTCTCTCAGTGCAATTATTATTACTAACGTTATAAACTATAAAAATAGAGTTCCTTATCATAATTATTTTAAGCAATTATAGTCACAAATGCCAAATACTTTGCTCTCAGTACACTCTCTAAATTCTTTGGAGTAAATCTCACTCTAAAAGTGAACTGAAATCTTACTTTTAAAGAGTGGCAGAAATTTTACTCTTTTTGAGTGAGATTTAGTCCAAAGAATTTAGAGAGTACTCTTAACGCTAATCGATTTCGCCTAAACTTACAACAAAGTTTTAATTTTGAATCTTACTTTAAAAATATTATTGCTGGTAACTAAAACGTTGTGGTAAAAAGTGTTGAATAAAGAAATCGTGTTGTATTTTTGGAAGAGAAGCAGATCGGCTTTGGATTAAAGAAGGAAATCTGGGACAACCTGTGAACACGTGCACGCATAAAGAACACTCAAGCCGAATGTATAAAAGCAGTGTATTTTCCTTCGCCCAATTTATGAGCGTAATCTTTGCTTTTATGTTATAGAAATGCGCGTCATGCAACTTCGAGGCGTTTGCACATCGCGCGTTTTTCGTATCCTTTCGTATCGTAGGATACGAGATGCTCGTGAATCATAATCGGAGCGGAAGTTACATCCGCGATATAAACGAGCTTTTATAAACGGGGTCCCGTAAAATGGAAAAAGATATATATATATATATCTCAAGATGTGCACTGAAAAGTCCTTACCTTGCCTTCTCACGAAAGAAAGGCCGATCTTCGTGAAAGAGAGACTGTCCACGTCAATGATAAGCTGGGACGCGATAAAACAACCGGTTCACAATTCTTGTTGCATCTCTGATGTGTTTTATTTATACGATCAGCGTAAAATATCGCTGAGAAAATATCTGCATTAATTTTTAGTGAGTGGTTCACAGGCCGCAAAGTCTCGTGTATTAGTTGCATAGGACATGCGGCGACTATCGAACTGCTAGGGTTATTGGCAGTTTCCACGGAGGCGCATGGGCAGTATTGGTGCTCATCGCTTTTATCGAAATTACGAACTTTATAGACTCCACGACAGCCGTCACTTGCCCGTATCTGTGCCGTGTATCTTTTGGCGGCCGATATCTCGACAGCGATAGACATTTACGACTAATGCTCTGCTCGTCGAACGAACGCGAGTCCGTTGCGGAGATTCCGGTCGTTTTTTTCTGTTTCTACAGCATTACACTGAGAAAAATTTTTCGTATTTGTAACTATAATTACATGTTACTGGAATTATGATTATTACTGCTATAACATTAGTACCTAATAATAATTATATGTAAGTTTTATCAATAAATATATACATAATTAGCACCGAAAATGACTACAAATTATAGTTATTACTATAAAAAATGATTGCAATTATTTTAATTTAATTTATCATCTTTTAGGTAAATTATATTTAGATTTTTTATAGCAATAATAACTATAATTTTTGTGATGATTTATAGTCATTTTTCGTGCCAACTATATATTTATTTTTTTTTAAATAAAACTATACATATAGTTATTATTATTAACATTACAGCAGTAATAACCATAATATATGGTAATATATAATTATATATTATATATATAGTCACAAATACCAAAAACTTTTCTTTTTGCACGAATGAAGGATGACTTATTTTTATGGCTAAGGCTGTATCTCATCATATAAATTAACTTCAAGTATTAACTTTAAGCCACTTGTCATGAGCCTCTTATCTCTTCTACTCATTGTAACATGGACATAAATGATAATTCGGATCATGTCCGTGATTGAAAATCCTGAGGGTGATGGGTTAATCAATCCCCAGATCATGTTCGTCTCTTTCGAGTTTAGGCTGTTTTTATTCCCGTCACGTGTGTCGCGAATTGCAGGAGTCACGATCCGTTTGTAAAATGGACCTATAGAGATACAGTTCTTTATATTGTTACAGACACATAGCTATACGTTGCTACTCGAGACGGCGGTTACTATCCCACTTAATTTCTTTTATCATCAATAACTTCATATCGACGTTCCGTTTCGGTGTGATTAAAGTTGAAGATTCGAGGATCGAAAATATACGAGTCTAGGAATCGAAGATCTCAAGTTCCGAAGACATCGAGATCCAATAATTTCGGAAACATATATAATGATAATATATTTGAAGAAGCTGAGGATTTATCTGCCGAAAATAGTAGTTGAGACTGTAAAAGGTCCAATAATTCAGAGTTGTAAAAGGCTGCAGGTTATCGAATCAAAAGCCCTGCAGAAAGAGCAGATACTTCATAATTTACAGATCTCTGTGGAAAAATTCCATCAGGAATAATACTTGGTCACGAGAATGGCATTTATCCTCCCGTCTAATCTAATTTTGACATCCTTGTTGGTACTATCGAAGACATCGTCGTCGAAGAGTTTTAAAGACCCGAACTCATCGACGTGATTTAGGTCGCAAGCACCAACGATGTGGATTTATTTCGCTTCCACTGCTAAAACTTTTTCCATTCTCGCCTTTTCTTGCCCATGTTGCGCGCAATAAAAAAAAAGAAGATCTGACCTCCGTTTGTGCTCGCATATCACATCCCGCGTGTTTCGCCGATCGGAAGTTCTTAAGACAGTCATTTTCAAGTCCAATATTCTCACTTCTGAGATATTGTATTTATCGTTAAAAAGTTTCAAAAGTTAGTGCCTCGTGGAATATTAAAAAGTTAGAACTTTCAAGACAAGGGTACCAAGGTTATTTGAAATTGAAAAGTTAATAACATGATTATCGGAATAATTTATAATAAATTCTACAAAAGAATTATTAGGTGTCACACGACAATTTTGTTTATTATACAAAAAAAAATTGTGTGACAATTAATTTTTGTAAGAAAAAATTGTTAGTATTTTGACTATAATTATATAATTATAAAATTAATAAAATAACTCTACACTGAGAAAAAGTTTCTGTTTCAAAAAAATACTAGTTTAAGTTTTTTTAGTTTAAACAAATATTAAATTTAACTGAATGCAGCGGTTATGGGCTTTTAAGCAAACATTTGTTAATTTAAATAAATAACATGTATTAAATTACAAGATTTTATTGACATGATTCACGTCATATTTAACTTAAAAATATAAATATTTAAACTAAATAATCATTACGAACTAAACATATTTAATCAAGTTAACAAGTTTTTTCTCAGTGTACGTATACAGTTTTATCAACAATTACATATAATTGGAAAATGACTATAAATTATAGTTACTATTACAATAAAAATAGTTTCGATTACTATATAATTTACAATAAATTCTACAAAAGAATTATTAGTATATTTTCTTATTATACAAAAAGAAAAAAATGGTTTCAATGACTATCATTTATAGTACTTTTTGGTGCCAACTATGTATATATTTATTAATAAAACTCTATATTAGTTATTATTAACGTTACAGTAGTAACACCTATAATTATAATATGATGATGACATTTAATTGTAGTCAAAGTATCAAAAACTTCTCTCAATATATGATAAATGTCAACAAAGTTGAAGTTTGTAGGAAATTTAATTTATTATAAATTAATTAATCAATATCGAGGAAAAACAATAGCAAGCAAATCTTTAATTACATTCGTCTGGCAGCTTTAAGAAATTATTCTGGAATACCAACTTGAAATCGTTTTAATGAAGAGAGCTTTTGGTTACGTATACGAAGCAAATGGCGGATTATTTGATGTTACGTCAATGATAGTCCTTTTACGTCAGTGACATTTATTTCTCGTTCCAACCCTCAATCTTCCATTATGCTTATCAATCTGTGCATCAGTAAAATACATTCAGCGAAACACGTTGATCCCCTTTTGTCGTCGATATTGAAGCTCCAACTTTTGTCAGAATTTTTCAAAAGTATTTGATTACTTTTACATCTTATAATGGCAAGTCTGATATTGATAATTAAACTTTGAGTTTGGAAGACCAGGAAAATAACTTTATACCTCCCTTCTATTGACAAAATGTTTGTTAACATTGAAAATGACCCGATTGAGGGCGAATTAAACATTCAGCTTGGTTTCGCTCCCCCTTGTTTTGATTTTTAAGAAGTCTATACTATCGACATCAATCAAGTTCGGCCATCGCTCCAACATCCTCTTAAGACATAGAAATTGGCCAATCATAATCGATTATTTTCCTCACATTCGATTGCGATTGATCAATTTCTTACGGCTTAAAACTTACTACTCTTATTTAAAAAATGACTTTATTAAAAAAGAGAAATTATTTCTTTATCAAGTGAACTTTCCATTTGATTTTCGCACTCTATTAATCTCGTGTTTGGCGCCGAAATCATCGGATTCTCGTTAATGGATAGAGCTGTTGAAATTAGATACACCGCAGACTTCCGATAGAGTTAACGTTTCAGACTAATCTGGTCATGAAATAGCCGAGAGATAATAACGCAAGTAACGGGAAACGCGTGCGTCCCTGATAAGCCGAACGCGCGTCGCCAGCTGTAGTGGACAAATGATACCCTGCAGTAATTGCCCAGTCCCAGCAGAGAACACGGCGCTTGCACGATCAGCATCGGGCATCGTGGAATTCGAGTTGGACGTGAGGATCACATCGGGGAAACTCCGAATCAAGGATTCCGTTACGTTTATGCGAGGATTATTTGCCATCTGCTTTATCGACTGGATCGATTCGACGCGTGCTTTAATCCTATGCACTTTCTGGGACTGAATGGCCTTAATGTTGTACACAAAAGCATCCCAGAGCCATCACCGCGGGGGATAATTCCGGTGTGGTTTGTCTATCTATTGATTTATGTAATTTACGCACGTTATCCGAAACGATACGGGCAAACGACGATCGATGTGCGAAGCGTGACCGTTGCCCTCATAATTACACTAATTACATATAGCACGCAACTGATTGCGCGCATTCAAATCTGACACCTGTCCAAAAGCTTTACGGAATCACCGTAAACACAAATCGCCTCGGCGTACGCGCCGGTAATATTATTTCATTTGCCGAAATTCCGCGCTATTGTTTTCCACACACATGTAGAAACGGCATTTTCGCTGACCGCACCGAGTTCGAGCATCTCGTTACATTATCGATTTTCCCGTCTTCCGCATCAAAGCCGAGCTCCTGGCGATAATGAGCTTTCCATCAAGGCGAGGATGAGAAACTGGTTCTTACGGGGGCTTGTAGACCTATCTCCCTCTTGCCTTTTTTTCTTCTCTTTCTTTTTTCGCGTGATCTCACTAAAATAAAAAAGAGTGTACTTAACTGAATTATTATGTTATATCACCGCGTCGTTATTCCGTCGAGGAAAGTTTCAGTCGAGACTAATTGCAGAACACAAGCCGTAATAGTCTGTCTGCAATAGTCCGTAAACTCATTCGCTAGAAGAAGAACTTTAAATATCTCAACGCTTTAACTACCGAGGTAATCAACAAGTAATCACCACAGTGATCAAACAATAATCAAGTTACACAAATCGTACCTGCGTTTCCCTGGAAATTGTGGAATTTAGACAATAAAACTTCCTTTTCTGCTTAATCTGGCATTCCGGCATTATTCGGCGCGTCGCAATTTACACGCGGACAAAAATTATTGCATTACTATCACAGCAAAATCGCTGCTGTACATTTTATGCGAAAGCGAGCAAATTTGGCTACAATAACCGTTTGTTTCGTGTTACAGCAAGATCTGTTTTGTTGGAGAATTTCTCTGAGTAAATTTGTTCATAGAAACATGTTAATTTGTTGTTAAAACAAACAATCTCTTCGCGCATTTTGATATTACAATCGAATTGCTGCTGATTGAATGTCGCGGTATGAGAATAAATAAAAGGGAGAATAAATAAGAGAAAAATGGAGTAGAATAAATGTACTACAGGAGCAAAATAATTTACAGATTCAATAAGATAAATTCAACAAACAAAAGTCTTCTAATAAAATTTTTTGCTGTCCATATCACAATTAACGAAGCTTGCTACAACTTTATTATCGTTATATATGTAATAAGATGTCCTTTTTCAAAAGTTTCTGGTCCAAACATATAAAATAGGACAATTTAATTTTTTAATATATTTATCATTTATTTTAATACATTTTGAAATAAACTTTGAAAATAAAAAACAATTAATAAGGGCTGTATGGCGGGTGATAAAAAGGTGATCTCTTCAACTATTAAGAGGAAAAGACATAGTGATATCAACTATGTATATAGATGACAACTATTTATGTAGAATTAATGTACATGGTTGAATAAACTATTCTATTTATTGTAATTTTATAGATAATTACCGTATAGTTATCAGTTGTATAGCTGTTACTATAAAAATTCTCTTTCTTTGAGTGTACAAAAAAATACAGAACATTTGTTTGGTACGAAAAATTGATTCATCTATCGAAAAGATATATTCAAATAAAGATGGTTATATAAAAGTGATTATACCTACATTTAATAATAGAAATGGTTGTTTTATCTTATCACCTGCATTTTTTATAGCCGTCGAATCGAAAACCGTTGAATCTTACATGTAACGTAACGTTCGGCCATCATTTGCCGACCATTTCCTCGAGGCTATACTAGCAAATTGAAAATCCATCAAAGAGCCCGTTATTAAAGGGAAAGATGGAAGCAGTATTTGAATGCTAACGCGCTGCCGTCAGTATAACGGAAAGCTTCTGAGGGATGGAAAGTTCAAGTGCGAGTACCTAGTATTCGCTAATTTCACTTTCAAACGAATGCAAAATTCACCGGCGTATAGGCGAATACCTATGACACAGACACACGCGACCTGCTATTTTTACATTTACCGACCACGTGTTCGATTCGCAACGCTATCGTGCGGCAAGAAGCAGCTGGCTTTGATAAACGATGAGTCAAATGGCGCCACATGGACACTCCACTTCCTCATTGGTTAAATCCATTTTTACAATACTTTACATCGAGTTTCAAGGATAGGATTGCAATATCCGTCGAAATAACAGGGACAGTACGTTATTCTACGTCGGGAACGTGAAATACGATTGACCGAACCCCAGGAGCCGCGAATGTATGTCATTGTTATGCATTGTTCGGAAACAATCTCTACCGAAGCGGATTGCGAGTAGTCAAGATACGTTTTAAGCATAGTTCGCCAACAAGTGTCCGCATTAGAATCATCTGGTAAGGGAATAGTTCAGGTAGTAAGGGAAACAGAATGCGCGGCAAATTATGGTTACATGAATATTCATCATATGACGAATCCAGTAAACTTTACCTTCCTGGGAGCGCTTTCCTAGAACAGAGAAATTCCCCCGAGGTCTCGACTAATTTCTATGATTATCAGCTAATTATCAGCAAATTTCTATATATACACTGAGAGAAAATATCAAGTATCTCCCACATACACATTCTATATGCAATTCGACAGTCTCAGGAGGAAGCTGGAAAACGAGAGAGAGAGAGAGAGAAAATTATTTACGACCCAAGAAAGGCGTCGAGATCGTCGAGAGGTTGAAGCATCATTTTCTCTTCGAGCGCTCTGCCGGAAGCGAGGTTGTGAGATACGCGCGAAATTAGCTGGCACACGCAAATATGTTTACGCGCTCGCACGCGGCGGAATTGTATGGCGATTGTCCCTCCGCGTCTCCACCGCTGTCTCTTCGCGCGTGTAGCCGGCGAAGCGTGTGCGACGAAGATGGGGCGGAAGAAGCGCGGGGGGTGGTTTCGTCCTACTCGCGGTGTGGCGACCAAAGCTGGGGAAAGGGGAACGCGCAAGGGTGGCTGCGCCGCGCGACTGGGGTAGGAAAGGCATAAATGGGGAGCGAGACGCAGTCCTGTCGGGAGCGTCGCAGCGGGCGGACGCTCACCACTGGCAGCTTTTCTCGCTCGCCTCGCCTCGCGCGCTCTCTCTCTCTCTCTCTCTCTCTCTCCTCTTCCTCTCTCTCTCTCTCTCTCTCTCTCTCTCTCTCTTTCTCTCTCTTTCCATCTTTCTTCTCATCCCCCACGTCTGTCTCACTCTGTCACACTTTCTGGTCCACCCGCTCCTACATCCACCACCCCCATCCCCCACTCCCAATAATCGCGGCATCCTCGGGCCTAGTCCTAGTGGGTGTCTCTTTCGGATCCTTGGGAGCGGGCGTCGCTCGCTCGCCTGTCACAGGCAGTGTCCAATCGTCCATCCCTTTTCCTCCCCTCTCCCCCTTCTGTTCGCACCCCCTACCGGCGTCCACCCTCCCGCTCTCTTCTCTCACGATCCCCCTCCTCCCACCTATGTATCCCGCCCGATGAGCGCGGCGCGCGACAACTTCCTCGCGAATCGCGAGATCCACTGTCGAAGCGGAGGCTGCGCCTTCGATCGATCTCTCTTCAAGACTACGACGACGACGACGACACCGACGACGACGACGACGACGACGACGACGAGACGCCGTGATCGATGAGCGCCGTCGACAACAGGGGTGAAGGGAAGAAGGCAGCTTCGTTGCTGTGGAGGGTGACAATTCTGCCGCGGAATTGACGCGAATCCGCTTAGGATCGCCGCGCGCGGAACGTGTCACCGGTCGCGCCCAGAAAGACGCGAGAGAAACGACGAAACGTCGACGTCGACGTCGACGACGACGACGACGACGGCGACGACAACGACGATGACGAGAATACCGCCGCTGCCGCCGCCGGCGGTCGTTTCTCGGTGTAGCCGCACGGTCTGGGAACGCGAAGAAAACTGATTGTGCATCACGCGTGTACGTAGTCCACGACGGCCGATCAAGATCGTCGATCACTGCCTTCGTGTGTGAGGTATCTACCCGATTAGATTCGAGAGAGTCGCGGAGTTAACGTCCGGAAAGATCGGCGAAGCGACGATCTCTCGGCACGAACTTTCGCTTCCCGGCTTTTCGCGCCGAGTGCGAGACGATCTCGTTCAATTCCGGAATGCTTGAAACATGTATACAGTGACGAACATTTATTTTGAGAAGTCTGCTGGGAGAGCAGAAATCGCCGTCTAGGAAATACTGCTGAAATCGAAACCCGTGTTGTTGAAAACTACGAGAGAGATTGCAGCTCCCGTTCGCGATGAATTATTCTGTTGTCGGAAAAGCGGATATTGCATAGTGGATGATTATCGCCACCGCGGGAAATGACGGGAAAAATTAATCGGCGTTTTGTCCTCCGACGAACTCTTGTTTTCGGGGCGTTTAAATAAAGGGATTGGGATATGAAGCAATAAAACGGAATAACGGTGCCTGAGGTGACAAAGCGCGAATAATAAAATCGGGATAAAAAACGACGCGTAATTATAATAGATAGGGATAAATAATTTTATGAAACGCACCAAAGGGAATGCAAACGCATAAAATATTTTTTATCAAAATGTGCGATTTAAATAAGAAATATTTTACCAATTTTTTATAAGAGAAAATTTTGAATAAAAAAAATATGTAATAGAAGTTGAATGAAAAAATTAATTTATGCACTACAAAATAATGTGATCAAAAGATTAAGTTGTGTTCCAAAACTATCGATTAAGAAACTACACTGAGAAAAAAAGTGTGTGAGGTTTGTCATTATAAATACATAGTAAAATAATTACGATCAAAAATTCTTTTTATAATCTTACTGTTGTAATTAGTAACAATTTTATATTTATATAATTCTACCAACTATAGAAAAATTGTACTATAAATCGTAATAATTTCAAATATTAGTTTAATAAAATATCAAGATATATAAATACTAAATAAAATAAACATTTTTATATGTAATAAATGCAATCTCAATATAGTCTGAATATAAATATTTTCCTAACATTCGCTTACTATTGGCAATAATAATAACTAAAAGATAATATAATTTGTAAATTGCTAAAACATATATTTGTAAAAGAAAAAAATTGAATTAATCATTTTTTTCACGATATAGTTGCAAGAATCTATACCATAGTCGTGATGGTTACATAATGCAGTTAAACAACTTTAATATTTGCATGGTTTAAAACAGGCCTGTCCAATTTGAGTCCCGGAGCCAAAACGCATTGACGTAAAAAAATTCAATATGGGTAAGATTCGGGGACTATAAAGTGTTGATGCGCATCTGAGCTTCGCTTATCAACACTTTACAGTCCCCAAAATCTTACATTGAATTTTTTGCGTCGATGGCTTTGCGTTTTGCCTCCGGAGCTTAAATTGGATAAACCTGGTTTAAGCAATTCTAAATATATAATTGACACCGAAAATAACAATAAATTATAATGGAATCAATTGCAACCATTTTTTTTCTTTCAGTGTAGTATAATTTAACGAGATCTTTGTTAACACAATTGAAATGAAGGATAGCGGAGGATATAAGCATTAATTAATAGGATTTAAACTATCCGACTAGGATAAAGAATAATCGGATTAAACGGCATAACGAAACGATAAATACGTTCGCGCAACGAAGGCTACCGTTTTGAATACCAATATTAACTTACAGGAATGATACATACGTTCTTATGTAACGATACCTAGTAAATTGTAATAAAAAATAAGAAGAAGCTTAGAATCTAATTAATGAATGAAACGAACGCGAAAATGCTACGGAATAATTACGTTATAATAGAAGATAGATTATACTACGCGCTCGATACTTGATGCATAAATTCATCGTTCGCGTATTATGTGTTAGAATTAATTCATATTTACAAACAGTAGAGAGAAAATGCGATAATATTATTCCGCATGATAGATCGCCTACAATTTCCTCTCTATAAATAATCTATATTTTTTATCATGGAAAATATTTGCAACGCGAGTATATATTATCCCTCTCTCTTCTTTTCTTCGTGTTTTACGGAAAAATAAATACTCGAGTATATGTAGGAGCATAATAAGGAAATAATAGGGCAATAACGACGTTATAAAAATTATTTATGAACCCACGTTAATTTTCTCAAAGGTCGAAGTTACTATCCCAAATTGCCCGAATTCAGACGACATTCCGCCGAATTTGCGGTGAGATCCTTTCGATCACCTCATTCATTACAAGCTCGAAAAAGCTCGAATAGTTTCTGAAAGTACAATAAGAAGGCTGGCTGGCCGATATTGCTGCGCAAGCACCGTCGGAATAGCCATGGTTAAGCAAACAAGTGCCTTTTATTCCGCAAACTCACTGAGCGGGGAGATGATTCTTTTTTTCTTTTTATTTTCGTGCGCTCGAGAAAGATCTTCGTTTTATACTGTACGATTCAAAGTATGAAATGACGAGCACTTACAGACACGTTCTTTTATCAATTTTTTAGACTGAGAGAATCTTCTCTATATTCTGAATCAGCGAAAGAATCCACAAACGAAGATATAATGGCAATTTTTACGAAAGCCACTTGGAATAAAAGAAAAAAAGCCTCCATTATGCCTCTGTGGCAATGTTGGAAAGCAAATAAGGGATGAAATTGGGAAGAAATTCATTTGATTGTCAAAATAAAGCAGTATGATTATATGAAAAAAAAAAGCGAGGGTTAATCTAATGGATTAATTTCATTCGAATAACATCCAGATCTCGTCCTCGGATAATTTTCCTCTGTGCGTAAATTAATTCCGTGATTAAATGAAAGAAGAGAAAAAATGGGAAAAGAGAGAAAGAGGGAAAAGAGATGGAAATGGATGAAAAGAGAGGAAGGAGAGAGAGAGAGAGAGAGAGAGAAACGATAGCGATCACATGTTCGGTGAAGGTATTTACTTGATTAAAAATTTGCGAAGCGCGCGAATCGCGGTGCGCATACGCGATTATTACATTGAAAATTGATCGTTCGCTCATTACGAGGAAATTCTTCGAGCAGTTGAACGCGAAAAGAGATAGGAGCAGATGCAGGTGTACTAAAATTGTTACCGTTTTAATAGAACTCTGCCGTAGCGATTAAAGAGAATAAAGAGAATATCTCGAATTTTTTGTCATATATCGAGTGATCAGGTATCTATATGAAATACAATAGAGGTTTTTTTTTTTTGTTGAATCTGATATGGAGGATAAAACGCCACTATTACTTCGCGTAAACGTTCCATGAAATGTGTATGCGAGATTATTGTTCACAATATAACCGGAGCCACGCAGATCTCATATACACGTAGCGGCATCCAATTGCGAGTTTTACGTTAAACTGTTGCGAAGAGCGCGCGTATTGTTACACAGCGAATTCGGAATTTCGACGAACGGAATTTGTTTCCCCGATCAATTGAATTCTAAAAATTCATAAAACGGGGACAGTCTTTCCGTTCCTCGCACGAGTCATAAAACTTTTATACGTTAAATTCCGATTTGTTCACCTTCTTGATGTTTAAAATTGGAAATTCCACCTCAAGTACTGAGATCTTCAATTCCGAATGGAATCTCGATCGTCTCAAGCTCGTCAAGATCATCAAGATTCGATCATTCGAAGGACTCGCGCGCGGCAATCTAATTCATATCGCCTCTCGGCAAAACTCCTCTCTTATCACGGTTAAATAATAACTTCTAGACCTACAACACTACCACATTTACTCGATACGCGCGACCAGACTCGCCGACGTGTATCGCGGCTCCAGCATCTTCAACGGACCGGGGGGGGTGTCCCGACAATGCTTCCTCGACACGGATCCGTTCACCGGGTTTCCTTTCATGGAAAGAGCCGGCCGTGTTAGCTGCCGCCGTGATGGAGGAGGAAGAATGCGAGGATGGTAGCAATTGGCCGGGGATCGGAAGGAAGCGCAGCCGCGAGAAGTTCCTAAGAGGATCGCTAAGAGGATGCACAATGTTACTGCGATATCGCCGCGATGTTGCTGCGACAAGGACGTCGAATCGATACGGTGCTATCGGTTGTCAAGTGTTCGCTCACGTGGCGGCGACGTGCCACGCCACGATCGCAAACGAACCACGTCGTTAAACGGGGAGATTCATCTCCCAGGAAGCGCCTAGAGGCGTTCACCCCGAGACTCGGAGACGAGTGAAGTATATATGCGCGTATATATGCGGGTGTGTGAAGCGTGACAGATTCGCGAAATGAAGTGCGCGTCGAGGACGAGCGGGGGGACTTGAAATCCGTCGGATTGAAATCGCATCGCAAGATCGCTCGTGCGATCGCAAATCAAACTCGAGCCGATTAGTTCGCGCGCACACGACCTCGTGTGAGGAAAGACTGAGACTCGAGACATGATCGGCTCAATGGTGCCCGAGGAACGATCCCGCGCTGCGACGCGGCGGATCGAGTTCGACAAAGTGCTTCTATTCGGTGACGAACAATCGGAGCTACGCGAAAGTGCCAGCGGCACTCCGGAAACGACGGATCTCACTTGAGGAGGAGAACAATTATACGTAAATGTCACTAAACAGGTTGGTAAAGCGGTGGGGTTGTACTGAGAGAACAATTTTTAGTATTTGTAACGATATACGATTACATATTATTATAATTATATTACTGCTATAATATTTATAATAATAAATATATTTATAGTTTTATCAACATATATATATAGTTGTGGCAACTGAAAGTAACTAATTAAAATTATTACCATAAAAAGATTGCAGTTACTATAAGTTAACTATAATTTATAATCATTTCTCGGGGCAACCATATTTTATCCAAAAAGTAACTATAAATTATAATGAAATTATAGTAATTGCAATAATTTTTATAATAATAACTACAATTATAGTAATTTTAGTTACCAATCAATTATATATATTTCTTGACAGAACTGTACGTATAATTTTTATTATTAACATTATAGCAGTAATAGTCGTAATCATAATAATTATAGTTACAAATACAAAAATTTCTCTCCACTGTATTTGGTAATGTCTGCGGTTAGTTCAAATATAAAAATAAAATATATAATGCACACATATGTAAATATGTACACTGAAACTGTCAGTATAGGGCATAAAACGCAAATAAAACGCAAAACGTTACATTTAACGTCGATTCTGCACTGATTGTGAGAGAGAAATTTCGAATTTGTGACATGTTACGTAAAACAATTATAGTTAGGAGCTCTATTTTTATAGCTATTACTGTTATAATATACATTAGTAGCAATAATTATATTTATTCATTATACTTAATTCTATATATACTAAAAAAATAGATGGCATCAGAAACGACTATAAATTATAATCACCTTTGTCAACTATACATTTTTCATATATAACTATAAATATAGCTATTACTACTAACTGTAATTATTTTACCATGCAGTTATAGTCACAAGTACCAAACACTTTTTTCTCGGTGTAATCTACAGGCCGACCTACTTTTACTATTTATTTTTTAATTATAAATTTTTTAATTTATATTTAATTCTTAACGAATAATTTCGTAATTTTAACTCTTTAAGGTTTGATTTTTTTTTTTAAGAAATGGGATCATATAATGTCTAGTTATTTTTAAAGATTTGGGATCACTGAATACGAAAATGAAGTCAAAACATAAAAATTCAGAATGATAGATTCAATATGAAAGCTCCAAGAAATAACATATATAAAATTATTGTCATGGAGTTCTGAAAGAGAAACCATCTAAAAATCAAATACAATCAGATATAAAATGTCATGTAGAAATAAGGAAAATTATGAAAATTTTACACAGTTTATTTATTAAATAGTATTATATATATATATAAAGTTAATAAAATTGAGTATTTATTGGTAACAAAACATATGTTGATAAAAACCATGAAAAATTCAAAAGTTCTTCTTGCATAAAAGTATCAATCAATAATATTTCTTCATAAAAATTTTTTTATCATTGAAAGGCTTAAAAATTTCGCGCATTTGCATATTATATATAACGTAAATATCAATCCACATAACATAAATTGTTCAAAACATAATTAGTCTAAAAGACATCTTAAAGACTTCTTATGTCTTAATTCCAGACTTTGTGTTGTCTGGCAAAAGTTCATGTGATACTATTAGTTATATTTGAGTAATTTCCACGCGAAAATAATACATCATGTTGAACATAATATGATTAGTCCGGAAACTTTCTAATCTATTTTCTTACTACGTAAATAATTTTTTATATTTTATGATTGTATTTATTTGCAATATTTTTCTAGTTAAAATAATTGAATTGAATCTTGTTTTAAATATCAAAAATATTTTTTTTTTTAAAACACTACACTGAAAAAAAAAGATGTTGTATCAACGGCATTATTTTAATTGAAAATCATTTTATTATTTTAATAACATTATTAATGAAACAAATACGTCATGCTCTTGTTTTAATAAAATTTTATTGATTTCGTTAATACTGTTATTAAATCAACAAGATTATTTTCAATTAAAATAATGCTGTTGATGCTGTCAATCATTTGCTTTTCAATGTATAATATTATTAAAAATTTGATTTTTTAAAGGCAAAGTACATATATGTAACATATTTATTTAGAATTAAGAATCATATAACTTTTTAAATAAGCTTTAGATAAAAATTATCCCATCTGAAGTGAACTGAAAGGTATTTCGTCATCCATTTAACTCCCTGACATATTAAAGGTCCCTTAATCGTTTAGGACACTCTATATACTGCCCTAATTGATTATAATGCCTAAATGGATTACAATTTGCGTATGATGAATGCGATTGTCACGGTCGATTGAATGAGTGAATATTAGGCGTTCTCCGAACATTATTAGGTCGAAGTTATGCCAATACATTAGATCATTTAGCAAGGAATAACCTCCCCGATTTCTCGATCACTCACAATCAAGTTCGATATTTTTACAAAATTGCGCTACATCTCTTGCACTTTCAATCAATATCATAATCGGGCGGACATGTCGCTTAAAATCTTCGCGCATACACTGAAAAAAAAGTCTAGTTATAGCTATCAAATATTGAGTAAAATAGTTTCAACTAAATGTTGAGGTAATATAACTAAACATAAGTTTACCTTTA
>NW_017300162.1:410954-411359 GCF_001594075.2 Trachymyrmex cornetzi
TTTGATAGCTATAACTAGACTTCTTTTTCAGTGTACATTCGTCCTTTAAGTGGAAATCGCGGAAGCGACGTCGACGGGCATGAAATGAAAATCATGGCGCGATTCGGCAGAACATTCGCGGAAGCAATTCGTAAAAAAAAAAGGTTGAGGAGACCGAAAGAGGGAGGGACTCGCACTCGTTCCGGCGGTGAACGTCAGTTAATTCTCGTCGATCTAGCTAGCGAACGACTCGAATTTTCACCCTGAGCACGTTCAGCACTCACCACCGATGGTTGCCGGGGGATGGTTACCGAGAAGGATGGGAGGGGAGAGGAGATGACTTCCATATACCGCGCGAATCAGACAATTGGGACACTTTATCACTTCGCTTCACCGACTGCTGCATCAGGGATGGATCGTGGCTGG
>NW_017300162.1:411372-412229 GCF_001594075.2 Trachymyrmex cornetzi
GCGGGAATGGGCGAGGCAGAGGTACAATGCGAACGGGGTCGAGGAAACAATATTACACTTATCGACGAAGGGGTCGTTCAGCTAGGGGTCGCGACAGCTGACGGTTGATGTTTGCTGGTAAAAGTATCCATGATACCGTCCTTCTGATGCGAAATCGCAAAGGGATAGGCATTTGCATCCCTCGACAAGTCACGCCTTTGAATAAAATTTCGCACGTTATTTTCATACTTTACGTGACACGGGATATAACATATTTACCTCGTATTCCGCGAGTTAAATGTAAATCATGCATTTTACATCATCACATATATTTTTTCTATTTCTTCGTTGGCGCTGATGAAAAATGTTGCAACTGCAAAATTTTTACAAAATTTGTTTGCATAATTGCTTTCTCTTCGAAAGTAAAGTTGCGAGAACTCGGAATTATACATAAATCAATAACATAATTAGAAGCTCCTGGAACAGTTATTTTTTAAATAACACACTAACTTTCGAACTAGATAACAAGAAAAATTTTTTGTTCAAAAAATGCAAACGTGATACTTTTCATTAATTTATATCGTGAAATATATATTATCGAAATATGTCGTTAAAAATATAAAAATGTTAATATACGATTCTGATTAGAATAAAGCGGGGTAATTTCGATAGGTTAACGGAAATTTTGCATAAAAAATTGAGATCGCATTATGCATTCAATCAAACATATAAAAATTGAACCAATAGCTATCAATTACAATAACTATAAACATATACTAGTGTATATTTTATACACTGAAAAAAATTTCTGGTTAAAAATGGACGAATCAGAAATTTCTGGTTAAATTTATTAGAATTCTAGTTGAGATAACCGGAAT
>NW_017300163.1:0-24144 GCF_001594075.2 Trachymyrmex cornetzi
AAAAAAAAGTCACCTCCCGTATGATGCCCAAAAGTTACAAGCTGATCAATTTTGAAATTGAAACGGGCATTACGGCCGTCCTAATGAATATTTTCAATTCAAATTTTTTACACGTAATTATGGTCATTAGAAGTAACTTTTTCTGCAATATCATTTAAATTGCCGGATTAGAAAAAATTTAAAAAAATAAAAACGAAAATTTACCATGCTGGTGGATTTTATTTTTTTTTAAGGTTATGTTGCAAGATTTCCGATTTCACTGTCTAATACTTTTTTATAGACAATTTTATTACGAACAATTTGATATTTTTTTTTTCTCTGTGCGACGAATAGAACCTGAGATATTCGCAAAAAACTGAAGAAGTAAACGTAAAAAACGCTTTTTTTTTAAATGTTAAAAAAAACAATGTTCCGGACCACGGGGGATCTGGAAAACTCAGGAATCCTTCATTCGCATTGTCTTCGACCCATTCACGCAAAAAAATTGCTCCTTGGGAACAGTTCCCTTTTTTTTTTAAATCTCCGGTAATTTCTCTCCACTATATGTCAAGTTAAAATAAGAATAAGCTATATATTTGAAAAATTCTTTCTACCACTATTTTCAAAATTTTAATACAGATCATTGCAAATTTTTCTGTTACAATATATTTACAGTTAATTTTCTTTTAAAAATCAAGATATTATCTTGATTTTTAAGAGAAAACATTTAATTGAAAATATCCTCTTAATTTTCTCTCGTAAATGTTTATTAAGATTATCTTCGAAAATAATTAAGAAGAAAAACTGTACATTTATTACGTTTACACGACTCAATTTATGTCGAAGTTATATCATATATTGATATTATGAAACTGGCCAATCATAGCTATTCCTCTGAAGAGTGGAATGACTGTGATTGGGTAATTTTATAACATCGATGTTATAACTTCGGCATAAATCGAGCAGTATAAACGTAGTCATTATAATTGTAAATTATGTAGAAATTTCATAATTTAAATAATTATATAATACGCCATAATAAATAAACTATAAGTAAAATGAATATTTATATTTATTGCTTTGATAACTGGGTGCAAACGTATGCAATATAATTGTTTCACAGTCAAAAATTATGATTCTTTACTTAAAGGATACATTCATTATTTATATACATAAATTGGAAACAATAAAATTGTTCTTAGATGATTACATGGAATTATGTTAACATCGATTAATTATGTCAATATTGTGTCAATTGATGTTAACATTAATTCATATACAATATATAATTTATATATATAAATAGACAGAACTATTGAAAAGATACAGAGCACTATTCTCACAAAAACAATTATTATCAGTAAATGTAGAGTTCTTTTTTATTAAACATTCTACATTGCTTCCGTTTCGAAAATCACACATCACATTTTTGTAACGTATAAAGACAAAATGTCGGTAGTACAAAATTAAATTTATAAATGCAAAATTTATATTTTTATCTTTTGTTCTTTCAGTTTTTATAAATATCAGACAGTCATGAGTCAGCAAGCACAACAGCAACCCAATTAAGCAGTTAAAAATTCATTTATAATCTTAAGTAGTCATTTATAATTATTTACAGAAGTTGCATAACGTATATAAATAAATATTTTTATTGAGTATTAATTTTAAGACACTGATATCGAAAGGTAGGTTCAAATCTTACACAACTATCAGAGTATATAATTTACACTGTGTGTGTATATTGGCATATAAGTTACAATATTTATAAAAGATATACATACCTAGTTAGCATGTATAAATGAACATATGTCAAATTTACACATAAAATATGGGAAATTAAAAATTTGCTAAAATTTATTAACTGCTAAATCATGAAAAAACGTTTATCACGCATATACAAACTTGTCTATTTTACAATAATACAATTACAAAGGTGTATCTACATACGAGCCTAAATATATTTATCTAAATATATTTCGCAGTAGCCGAAGTGCTCGCAATAAATAACAATTTTTCATTTTATAAATTACAGCTAATCCTCATCTGTACCTTTCTGATACACTGCCCCGAACTTGCTCATATACTTACGTACAAAATCTCTTGCTTTATGTTTAACATTTTCATTACATTGCAATTCGTCCACACTTTTACAATGTTTTAATTCTTTTGCAAGTACAAAATGTGTTAACTGTAATAAAATGTGCAATTATAAAGATCACTTTTGTATGATAAATCTGTCATGCTTAAATACTCAACATACCTTTCTAGCTAGATGCTTGAAATCTTCAGTATTAGTTATTCTACCTTGTTTGCAATCATTTTTCCTATATGGATTTAAGAAGTGAACCATCACATTAGCCATGTTTATTCTAAATGTATCTTTAATTTTCCTTTCTGACATAGGAGACATCTCAGCTGATGTTGATTGCAACTTGCTCATTCCATGTCGCGAGTAAGACTTCGATTTATTACTTCGTCTATGTTTTCTTAATTTCTCAACATGATCTTTTAGTTTTGTCCTTTCTTTCTGTCGTCGTAATTTATCTTTCATTTCCTTATACGTTTTATGATCAAGACGATCATCTTCCCTACGTGGCTATAAATAAATACCAATAGATTTATAAAAAAAAACGACAAAGTTATAACAGTTTTAAAATTATATTAGTTGATAAAGGAGGGTAGAATATTTTTCATATTGAAATAAAGTTAATGAATATTCCATTAACAATATAAATAAGGATTTTATTTTTTATTTCAATGTACCAATTTTTCCTTGAATTGTAGTATCATTATTATAACTTTCGGTTGCCATGAAGAAAAATATATAAGAAAATATAGAAATAAAATAATCCCTGAATGGTCGCGAAAAAATGAAATTATATCCTCCTTTATTGTAATATAAAAATGGAACAAGTTTTTTTTTTAAGATTGAATGTTTTATAAAAATTTTAAAAAGTACATTTTAAAATCCTTAATACACGTAAGTGTCAACTGAGTCATTCGTGTTCTATGTATTTCTTTTCTTTTAAATATTAAAAGCACGTGGCTAAATAATGTTCGTTATTCTTTTTCTAAAAAAAAAAGGCTGATGTCTAAGGAACAAGTTTTATGTGACAAGGTACGTTGTCGATTTCCTTTCGTGCGTATCCTTTGGCAAACGCCTCGGAAGTTCAACTTGGGAATATCAACAAATAACCCAATTATATATAGAGTACTTTTTCTGTAGTATTTGAGAAATGTTTATTTCTTTATATTTAATTAATTCCCATTTAGATTGTAAGGATTTAATTATTAAAAAATTTAAATAATTTTGTGCTAAAATGTCGAACTATTACTACTATATTTGTATTGAATGCTATAAATAACATTACAAAATGTTTCTTCTAATTAGTTGTAAAGCCTAATCTACAATATGTAGATTATCTTTACTTCCTATCTCGAAATTTATCTCATGCCTTTTCCTTCTTTTTAACTGCTTTATCGCGTATGCTTCTTGTCTCTTTCGAAGTCAACTTTTATCTCGGGCGACAGAAAACGAAAAAACTGGATAAGAGATAAAAAGGCAAGAAGTGATAAAAACAAGAAACAGAAAACAAAGAGCACATTGTGTATTAGGCTTACATTTTTGTAAGGCAATATTAATGATAAAATGTATTGTTTAAAATATAATATGTACTAAAAAAAAATATATATTAAAATATAATTCAATTTATACCCATTCATATATGTTAAAAAAAAAACATCATTTTCAGGTTACGGAATAATCTAACTTTTTGAACAGTCGACAACCTTAACTTTTTTCTCTTTTATAATTTAAAATATTAACTTTAAGGTATATAACATATTTTTCTTTAAATCACTTATGTTTTACAGTTTTGAATTTTTATATAACAAAGTGCATTTCTCTCATTTTGTAAACACTGCAATTAGTTATAACATTTATACATAATTTCTTTTACATAATTTTGTTAATACATAACTTTATAAATACTTTCTAAGACATCAAATTATGTGTAAGAATCACTTAATAATTTCTGTATACTTGTAAAAGTGATGAAAATTAACCCAAAACACAAACAATTCATCGCGTATAGTAACGGATCGGAAAATCATTGTGTATTAAGGATTAATATTAATATAAATATAAGAACTAAAGATAAATACAAGAACTGAACTATACTTACACTAATAATTCTTTCTTGGACCAATCCATCTCTTCTCTTCTTAGATTCGGGAAACGGCAGTGAACTTCCAGTCAGATTATGACCACTTAATTTTTTAGATACATTTGGCCTAGATGTGCTCAAAGGACTGTCTGTTAGAACGCTACTTGCCTCCATATCATCGTTTCTTTGATCTTCGTTATGATCATCATCAATATCTTCATCATCCTCATTTGATGAACTGGATTCATCACTAGATTCCGAGGTAGACGACGAATCTGGCTGTACTCCAATATGATCGGGTGGTGGAGGTAACCATTGCGATATTCTTTCCTTCGCGTGATAATAGTATGTTCTACCTCTGCTATCCGTCGCACTCTTCCATTTCGGCGGCAAATCTATTGCCGGAACTTCAGGTTGTGGTCGACTCGTAACATTTTCCGTGGATGTAAGATTAGAGAATTGTTGATCTGCGGAATTTTTGATATGGTTATGAAGAAGCGTTTTAATTGATGTAGAAGAAATACCATAAAAAACAGACACTAAACTGTTTGAAAGAGGTAGTTGCCCTTCGGTATACGGTTGTGGATGCGATATCAAAGAGTAGGAAGATGTTTGACTGAACACAGACGTTTGACTTAATGAGTAAGCTACTGGTGGTGGTACACCAGGTGGAATTCCGGATGACATATCGTTTGTCATTGATGATGATAATACATGAGAACTTTGACCTATTATACCAGTAGATGGAGCACTTCCTACATATACAGGAGTACATTGTTGTGTCGCTTCTCCACCATCTATAAAAAGAATATTACACTTCCTGTATTAGATATTTAAATTATATAGATAATTGACTATAACACAATTGTTAATATTTTTGCACACAAAATACATTAACAAATATGACCTTGAGTGGAATAATGTTGCCATTGACCTAGAGTTGGATTATAAAAAACAGGATAACCAGTTTGTGGGTCAACCATGGCAGTAGTATGGGGATCTATACCCAATGCCAAACATCTATTCTCATGTTCTTGCCACGATTCTTGTTGTTGGCGACGTTGCCTTTCTTCCTCTTCTTTTGCAACTTGCAATGCAAATAATTGCCTACGTTCGTACTTTGTCATTCGTGGTATAGGAACTAGACTCCGTTCTTCTACTCTTTTATCTTTCGTTCTACTATGATCAGTTCTACTATGATCAGTTCTACTATGATCAGCTTCTGGAGATTCTCGTCCTCGTCTCCTATCACCACGTTTGTCTATATCACTTCGACTATATCTATCAGATCTATGTCTAAAAGTGAGTAAAAGTTATAAAATTAATAAATTATAATGTTTAACTTAATGTTTTGTTGCAATAGTATATTGTTAAACATCACAAAGATTTGCAAACTTCAATGATACGTTTTTTCTTAAAAATATAAATATATACCTATCATATGACGTGATTCTCTTTTCTTCTTCTTTCTCTAATTCTTCTCTGTATCCTCGATCTACAACAAAAATCTCAATAAAAATCAAAATAATGTTATATAAAGGTTCATACATAACTTTTGACTTTAAATGCCATTAATATTTGAAAATAAAAACATATTTAACCTGCTTCTCTTTCATGTTCCTTCATTTGCTCAATTCTCTCTTTTTTCGGTATTCTAAAAACTTCTTTTAAATTAGACCATTCAGCAAGAAGACTAGAAGCTAAATCGGGAATAAGATCTGTATTCTCTGATTTGACTTCGCTAACAACTGGCAAACAACTTTCGATATTGTTATTACTTTTATCTGGAATGTCATTTAGATGTTCATCAAGACTTTTTTTCTCACTGCTATCAGAATTACTATTCAATTCTTCGCAGGTCATCTTTGATTTAATCTGATCATCTTCTGGAGAATCAGTATTTGGAGAAAGATATAATTTTTTCGCCCATCTTTCAATTACACCATATATTTTACTATCCATTAACATTGTCTTGTTTGGTATTGGCAGTGTATTTAGAGTCTTCAGCACATCCAAGCGAAATTGTTGAGCTTCTTCCGATTCATTTGTAGCAATATCCATAACATAACTCCAAATCAAACGTAATCCGTGATAATCCAAGAACAATCTTCGACATGGTTGTTCCCCACTTTGAATGAGACGTAACAAACGTGTTCTGTGTTCTAATTCTCTGCTACGAACCATTAACCTACTTAATGTTAAAGTGTGCACACGGTTTTTCAAACCACCTGAGCATAATTTATCTATTTCTTCCTCCAACTAAAATAAAATGTAAAAGAATAAAGTAATGAAGAAGTCATTGCTTAAAAAATCACGTTCATTCTTGTAATATTACTATTATTATTTTATTATATAATGCTATTACTACTATTATTATTTGTTGAATTATACTTACATCCTCGTCCTCCATATAATCATCAGCTGGTTTCTTTTCTTCCATCTCCTTCTTCGTATCTTTTTCCTCTGTTTCTTCCTTTTCAATTTTCTCCTTCTCTTCTTCTGGCGTTTCACCTATCCAACCTCGACAATTCAGTGCTTCACAATAACACTTCTGAGCTTCTTTGCTATTATTAAAACATATAACAAATTATACTAATAAAAATAGAGACATACATTTCTATATATATAATGCACACGTAAGTAGATAGCTATTAGTAACTATTAATATAAAAATATCATTTAAAAAACGTACCCATAACGTTGAAAATGATAGTCAAATGTAATTTCTTCGCCAGCAGCTATGAATTTTTTGTTAAAAAAGCCTATTCGTAATTCCCCATTTACTGTCCACTAAAAAAGTATTTAGTTATTATGAAACAATCAGCACATTGTTCTGATATTAAAAAAAATTATTTTTGTATTAATAATAATAATTGTAGGACAAAACACAAACTCACCTTTTGCGTCTCCGCATTTGGATCACAGCTGTGATTAATGAATCGGGATATATTTCCTTTCATCGTAGCATCTATAATCTGATCAGATTTCAACGCCATAAAATAGTAATGTCTGTTTTTATCTTTGGAGTATTCTTTTGCTCGACGTCTAAAATCCTTTGGGTCTACAACTTCACCTACATATTCCATTATAAATTCGCCCCTGCAATTGTAAAAGCAATATAAAAATAATAAACGTTTTTACTTATCATATATAATAGAATCAGACTCCTACAAAATTTAACAAATTAAAGTATTAAAAGTTCGGGGAAGTAGGAGTCAATGCGATAGTTAGTGCGCTAATATAATATTAGACATAAATTTTTATTGTCTCTTCTATTAGACATACATTTACTTTCGTACGCATTTTGACTTGATTTAAGTCATTCTCAACGAAATACATAAATTAAATATAAAACTATTCTGCAATCTGTGCAATCCTGGTGCCAACCATCTGTCTTACTGCGCAGGCTCACCTGGTAAGTGATTATTCATGTTCGTTTCTGTACATACAATTGACTAACCATGATAGAACACAAAGAAACATCGCAATAAGGCAGATGGTTGGCATCAGGATTGCACAGATTGCAGGCTACTTTTATATTTAATTTATGTATTTCGTTAAGAATGACTTAAATCAAGTCAAAACGCATATGAAAGTAAATGTATGTCTAACAGAAGAGATAATAAAAATTTATGTCTAATATTAGTGCACTAACTACCACGTTGACTTTTACTTATCATGTTTTATTTATATAGTATATATTATATATTGTTATTTTTACAATTATTAATTTTTGTTAAGAACAGAAATTGAGATATTTTTGTTCTTAAAATTTTACTTAAAATTTTACTTACGCCATTATGTCAACAACAGCACGTAATCCAAAACCTTTCTTCTCTGTTCGAAAAACTTCGCATTTGGCATATTGACAATTTTGAAATCTTTTATTTGTACATCTATCACCTACTACGCATCTAGGTCCACTAACAAATATTAAAATAACATTATTACCTCAATCTAATTTATTTCTGTTTTGCTATATGTATGGTGTCTCGGTATCTCATCGCTGAAGATAAATATTCTAAAGACAAATTTTTTATAACATTTTAAAACGAAAAGTCTAAATATAAAAATATTGAGATTATGATAGTTTTCAAATGAGTTTAAAAATTACAAATGGCAGGGCCAAAATTTCGCGCATTCAGGGATGGCAAAATAGTCAGTAAAAAGATATTGGGTGCATCTAGAAATGACTTGATTGCTCACTGAGCAGGAAAGGAATTAATATATTTATTTATTATAATATTCATAATGTAGAATAACTTATCTGCTATAAATAATCTTTAATATTATATTTCTCACTTATTACTGTTTATTATTTCTTTAAGACCTTGAGAGCCTGAATTCAGTGAGCTATGTGAGCGCAATTTTATGTCGCTCATACGATTCACTGAGCGCTCACACCCTCATGGCCTTAAAGAAATAATAAACAATAATAAGTAATAAATATAATATTAAAGATTATTTATAACATTACGAATATTCTATATTACAAATATTATAATAAATAAACATATTAATTCCTTTCTCAGTGAGCGCTCAGTGAACGGTCGTCGCTTCTGGATGGACCCATTGAATTTTGTTATTGTAAAAAATATGAATTTCGAGGAAGTACCTTCTCTCTCTCACACTGATCATCTTGCCATTTCTAAGCGCGCGAAATTTTGGCTCTGCCATTCGTAATTTTTAAACTCTTTCCATCTAAATTATAGCCTCGACATTTTCATATTAAACTTTTTGTCTAAAAATACTTTAAAAAAATTTCGTCTAAAAAATCTGTCTTTAAAATATTAGCGTCAGTAATGGGACACCCTGTATATATACATATACCTTAATCTATGTATTCTATTATACAGGGTGTCCGAAAAGTATGGAAACGGTCGAATATCTCGAATATCTCGAGAAATACACATCGGATCAGAAATCTGAAAATATACGTATTCAATATACGTTTTCAAAAAAGCTATCTTTTGACATCTAACATGACTCCCCACCCCCACCCGCTGTGGGTGAAAGAGAGGGTAAGTTTAAAATTTTAAATGGGAACCCCCATTTTTTATTGCAGATTTCGCTTCTTCAGAAAAAGTTACATAAATTTTACCTATTACAAACATTTTTTTATGACAGATGGCGCTGTAATCAACGAAATTAAAAAATGAGTCTAAAACGTTTAAAATATCTCAAGAAATACTCAACGGAGTATATTCTCATCCTGGAGGTGGATGGGCGGGTAACTTTTCGATTTTGATTTTTTCTTTTTCTATCAAAGCCATTATGCCCAATTACAACGACAGACAGAATACTGAATAAAAAAGATGGATTTTTAAGCAAATAGTGAGAAGAAAACGGAATTAAACAATTAGTTAGAAGAACTTAAACTGGTATAAATACATACACACATATGCAACATTAAAAAGATAAGTATGTATTTCCAATACAAATTTTGCTTGGAAACATACATACATGTATGAAAGTTCAAACACAGAAAGTTAATGTTTAGGCTGGAATTTTGTGCAATAAAATTATTGGGACTTTCATCATCTAAAATATTTTCACATCTGCGGAGGGCTCTTTGCACAGAAAAACATTTCTAATGAATACATATGTATTATGTAGTATGGAACATTCATTGAACTCATTGCTACGACTTGCCCACCGGAAAATCTTCTGAGTCTCGAGGAAACGAAATATGCGGCCCTGTTGAAAAAGTACGAAAACGTACGATTCGCGTACGAAAGAACCTTGTGTCGTTTCGATGAAGGTGACCCATAGAATAAACATTAGAAATTTCTCTTCGTGTGTGGTTGAACTTTCAAGTATTTCACGGCTATTTGATACAACATCTCGCCGCCAGAATGCAACATTCTCGCTGTCCCTGATTACGGCTTTCTCGATGTACATATTTAACGAACATTATAAGGCGGAAGACCGAGCAAAATTTGTATTGCGTGTGAACCGAGTAATGCGATCATACTGCGTTTATCTTATGACAATTATCTTTTTAACATTTCTATCAGTTTAATTTCTTCTAACTAATTATTTAATATTTTTTCTGTTTTTTTTTTCATTATTTGCTTAACATTTCTTCCATTTTTAAAAATTCTGTATTCTGTCTCTCGTTGTAATTGGGCATATGTATGTATGTATGTCTTTGACAGAAAAAGAAAAAATCAAAATCGAAGTTACCATCCCATCCACCTCCAGGGTGAGAATATGCTCCGTTGAGTATTTCTTGAGATATTTTAAACGTTTTAGATTCATTTTTTAATTTCGCTGATTACAGCGCCATCTGTCATAAAAAAAATGTTTGTGATAGGTAAAATTTACGTAACTTTTTCTGAATAAGCAAAATCTGCAATAAAAAATGGGGGTTCCCATTTAAATTTTTAAACTTACCCACTCTTTCACCCACAGCGGGTGGGGGTGGGGGGTCATGTTAGATGTCAAAAGATAGCTTTTTTGAAAACGTATATTGAATACGTATATTTTCAGATTTCTGATCCGATGTGTATTTCTCGAGATATTCGACCGTTTCCACACTTTTCGGACACCCTGTATATTTACATATTCTATTTAAAGAAAAACATTACTTTATCTCATTAAATCTTTGCACCTTGTATCATGTGCAAAAATATTAATGAGATAAAGTAATGTTTCTTTTTAAATAAAATGTGTATATAATAGAATATATATATTAAGGTATAATAAATATCTTTGCACCCCGTATCATACGTAAAAATATATGTAAATTGTAAAATTAAAACTTTATTAAAAATAAATACTTACCATTCTATCATGAGAAGTCTATTAAGGCAATCTTCCCCACAACCAAGTTCTCCTCTCTCAATTTCTTCTTCAGTTAAGAAGCAATCACATACCATTCTTTTGGTTTCCTTGTTTGTATATCTAATAACAAATGTTATAAATATTTAATATCTTATGAATATATAAAATAATTATATATATATGTATATATATATATATATACACATTATATTCACACAAACACACGCGTACGCATACGCATGCACGCACGCACGCACACGCACACATATAAATGTATTATTTTAAAGACTTAATTCTAAATTCTACATACCTTTCTGTAAGATATAAATTTTCATATAAGTGCTCAAACTGACTTAGCCTTTCTTCCATTTCTCTATCTTCTGTTTCGAGAACCATCGGCAACGAAATCTTTGCTCCTATAGTTTTTGGAATTTGTGCTACTGTTGAAATAGTAGAAACATTACTGGATATCTCTGGTACATCTTTAATTTGCCCTATTTCTGTACAAAATTTTATACTTGTATTAACAGCATTATGTTTTAATTCTGATGATGTAGATTCTCCTATATTTATTGGTGCATTACGTCCTGATTCAGATTGAAGTGCAATAGATGCTCCAAGCATTGACACAGGGGCAATGATAGATCCAAATCCTGCATTTGATCCACCCATTTCAAGCTCACTCGATCTTCGCCAACGGGATTTTACTTTAACTGGTTTTGAAGAGTCAGAATCATATCCTGTGGTACTATAACTAGTACTTAAAGGTGTTAAAGTATCAATCGACGTTGAAATCTTGTTAAAGTTAATTTCTTTATCACACTGAGTCTCAAAGTTATCTATTTTTACTTCCTGAGTAATTGAAGAATTCGTATTATTAACAACTTTTTCTTTTTCTTGCTGAAGAATAGCTTTTGAGGTGTCTATATTAGGTTTTGTAACCAAACCACGTCCGCGAGATCTAAAAATAAGTTAATTTTTTTCACATTAAAATCTGTAAACAGAGGATATATAAAAAAATATTTATCTATATATGAAACTAAATATTAAAAAATTTTTTAAATATATTTTTTACTGCAATTATTTATTAAAGTTAATAAAAATAAACATAAATTGTCATCATATTAAAATAATTTAAATATCTGCTATAAATTTTTTATATCCCAAAGTTAAATTATTTTATTTCATACCTTTGTTTCATCAATCCAATAGACCGAATTCTACTACTTCGTCTTACACCTGAACTGTTTGAACTATTTTCAGAACTTGTATCAGTGCTTCCACTACGACCTCTGAATTCCATTTTTTTGTCAACATCATTCGTATTGTTAATTGCATTTTTGATATCAAATTCCCGTCCTTTATAATTAGTAAGGGATGATAATGTATCGTTACTATTTTCACTGCTGCTGCATAGTTTGATATCTTCATTATCAACTTTATTATTATCTCCTTCACTATCTTGATATTCATCAGTAGTTGTTAAATATTCTGAATTCTTTTGCTGACTTGTACTCTTCTTGTCTTGTGTAATTTTCGATTTTAATGAAACTCGATCTGTACATTCAAGTCTATCAATGCAAGAGTTGGATTCTAAAATATTTTGTTCTTGATTATTAATATTGTTAGGTTCTACAGTTTTCGAGAATATTTCCTTATCGTTAGAACTAACAGAATCATTCGAGCGATGCAACTGTTCCATCTTATCCAATATTGACGAACTACTTTCGTCATCAATATTTAGCTGTACTGGAGACAGTTTTTCCATATTTAAAGGAGTTTGTATCAGAGAATCAGCGCTTTCCACACTAGACAGATCATTCACTAATTTTTGTATTTCTTGTGAAGATTCACTTATCTGCATATTTGCTAGTTTATTATCAATTTTATTAAAAGAATCTTCCTTTGACGAATTTACACTCATATTTTTTGCTTCCAAGTCTTTACATTCCCGCTTGTAATTATCTTCTTCAGTAGAAGAACCAGAATCATCTTTAGTGGAACATAAATAAATTTTGCTGGCCATTGATTCTGAAATTTCCTTTGTAATTTTATCATAAATTGTCTTTTTTTGTTTTTTACTACTTCCACCTTCTAATAAAACTTTTTTTTTATTGATATAAGATTTATCTGTATTAGAATTTGTGGCATTATTATTGCCACTACTGCATGAAGTTACCAATTCATCAGTATGTATGGCTGATATGGAATTTTCTGATTTATTCATATGTACACTATTCATAACATTTTTTTTAACAGCATGATATTCAGTGTTCAAAATTTTTTCTGACTTAGATATCATAGATTCATTACCATCCTCGTTCTGTATCACAGTAAATTCTACAAAATTTTTATTTTCTAGATTAGATTCGTTTTCAAGTAATACCTCTTCAACTATAACATCACTCTGTGCCAAAGAATAATGGTTGTCTCCAACATCTTGCTCCACTTGCATTTCTTCACAAATTATCATTTCCTCTATGACCTCTTCTGACCACGTTTCAGCCTTGGTTGATGCAGGTATAGATGCAGGTAAAGATTCATTGCTTGGACTTGGATTACCAATAACAACTTGCTGTACATCCTCTGGACTAAGTTTTTCTGAATTTTTAATCATATTATCCATATCATCTTGACTGTCACTTTCACCCGTATCTCGTTTATGTTGAATAGCATTGTATAAAGCATATTCACTATTTACAATTACACTGTTGCTGGAAGTACCTTTATATTTGTTATGTTTCTTCAGAGAATTTTGATTTTTCTTTAAAAGAACTTGGCTATGACCTTCGCTAGTAGACTTAAACTCTTCTGAACTGTTTGAGCAAGATGTTTGCGTGATGTATCCATTTATCTTTTTTTCCTCTAATTGCTTCTTAGCTATTTGTCTGCTAGATTTACGTACAGGTATATATTTATGAGACGATTTCTCAGATGCTTTTACTTCAGTTTTACGTCTGCGTGCCATTTTGATTCCATATATACTCTCTCAGTCTGGAATAATTAAGATTAGTATACAATTTGTTGTAAAAAAAAAACTGATTTTGTTTAAATGAAATATAACATATCTTCTATGTAAAATATAATCTAAGATAGATACTAGAATAAATACATATAAATACCTAATAATATATTTGCTCTATTATATTATATTCCTTACGGACTATAGATTACAAAATAATTTTGCAATCATTTAATATCACAATAAATTTTGGAAGAGACTATTGAACAGCTATGAAAAACTCAATTCTAAAATATAAAAGTATGCAGATCATTAAAGTCTTGCTCTATCAAGCCCATATCAAGATAGGGAATACAATTTTTATATAAGGCAAAATATCAGGAAATTAATAATTCATCAATCGTCTAAATAAAATATTATATAAAAATATGCTTCCAAATGTTATAATATAAATTCAGTTGTAAACAGAGGTCAAAGGAATAAATGAACAAACATATTTCAAGGTTAATCAAGGCAATTTGTTTTGCATTTAAAACTGAAGATATAACTGAAAAATTGTCATTATACATATACATACTTAAAATATATTGTTTTCTCTTCATCTCCTACTTTTTCTCTTAAAGTAGTTGTGAATTAAAAATCCACAGACAATATATGATTGGTGCAAATGAAAAAAAGCTCCTGAGAACTTGCTGACGATCTAATTGTAAGTCAATTGTACACTATCATAAAGCAAGCATCATAATCACTCTTGCATAGGAAACCAATCACTACATCTGTACTTCCACTTTGACCAAGTAATAACAGCTTACTCACTGTATGCTTCTAAAATTGTGTCTGGCGATTCCAGTAAAAAACTCATTGTTTAGGATACTCAACAACTGTTCCCAAATAAATGCTGTATCGTAGTTCTCCAATTTACCGACATAATCAGGAGTGTGAGACGTGGGTTGTGCTAGAAAAGTGAATACTGTTGGGACGGCTGCGTGCGGGGAGGCGGCTCGGCAGGACCGTGAGTTACTTTTCCAGTTTGACGTCAAATGGACTTCCACGTAAACAATCGCAGCACGTCGTACATCGACGAGCTCCTTCTTGCTCCTCGGGGTTTTTCTCGCGCTATCTACGAAGCGTGTGGCTCGGCGCTCGTCACGTTTGGCACTAAACGAATTTCAACTCCGTGATCCTCGTGGGGGCCCCCCTCACGCTTGGCTGAAAAAAATCCTCGTTTCGGCAGACGTTAAATGCGTCGAGAAAAGCCCATTGCGTTTGTAAGTGTTAAAGGACTCGTGAAGGAAAGTATATATCGTCAATGTACAACATTCTGAGCATGTATATACTCTTGTCGCTACCGAATACCGCCTCTCCTCACTCCGTGCAAACTCACCAAAACTCACTGTCGCAAACGAAACTCAGCGTTAACAACGACCTGTAGTGGCAGTATCACGAACTTATGGATGAAGGAATAATCGAGCTACTTTAAATGGAAATTATTTATAAACGAAAAATATTAACTACGTTATGTTATGTATATTTTAATCAATGCATCTCTTGTGTACGTTGACAGTGAAGTCATCAACAATATGGCGTATTTTAAATGGTCTTTCTCTTTCATCTGTTTACTCTTTCGTCTGTCAAAGCTAGAAAGCGGGAAAAGACACAAATTTAAAATATTTACGAATTAGACGAGAAATATATATATATATATATATGTAATTTTTTAAGATATTTTTATAAAATGAGATTACGTATTTATTGTAATATTATTTAACATTGTAAATTTATATGTTTCATAATATATAAATATAAATAATTCTTTGAAAATAATTAAATTCTACTAATTCATCCTGTATTATATAAAGTACCCCATAAAAACCTCAATAAGACTTAAGGGTAGATTCCCGAGGTAATTTTGAAATGAAAATCCTAATATCAAAACATAGATTACATTTTGCATTGTACTACACTTGAATGCGCGATTTTTAGACGGTATGATTCGCTAACTTTAAGTACTTATATTATATTCAATATAAACATTAGAGTTAAGATATTCCCTCGAAATGATCTCAGGAATCGACCTTTAAACGTTGTTATCTTTACAGGACATCCATCTGTTTCTTCATATACTTTAGAAATATTGAAATTAAATATATAGATAACATTATTAAATAATTAATTTCTCTCATTGTTTCATATTCAATTCATAGAAGCGAGAACGAGAGAGATATATAAATACTTTCATTTATTTAAAATATATAATAAGTATAAAACAAGAGAAAATGCAAATATGTGTGCATATTTCATAGATATTATCTTATATATATATTCTATTTCTTAAAAATTATCTTGTATGTCTTTTCTACTTTACACATCATACATTTCCTAAAAATCATTCTTGTTTAGAATTACAAACTGTCAGTCTTTTAATTTCGTGTATATGATTATATCATTCCTTATTTTATGTATTCCTTTATATTTTACAATATTAAGACTAAAATGTAAGGGGAAGTAGGAGTCAGCGCGATAATCGTTGCGCAAGTATAATAATGGAAATTTTTATATGTCCATTTTTAATGTAAAGTATAACAATATAAAAAGTTGGTATAAAATCCATACGCGTTTTAATTTACTTCAAGTCATTCTCAACGGTATCAATATAATTATAATTTACAATTTGGCACCATGGTTGATGCACTACTTGTATTAAATTAGAATTATATTGATATACCGTTGAGGATGACTTGAAGTAAGTCGAAACGCGTACGGATTTTATATCAACTTTTTATATTGTTATATTTTACATTAAAAATGGACATATAAAAATTTCCATTATTATTATACTTGCGCAACGATTACCGCGCTGACTCCTACTTCTCCTTACATTTTAGTCTTTATATTATTAAATATCAAGAAGTCCTTTGACATTAATTGTTATTCTTTATATTTCAATGTATACTCTCATGCTATTAGAAAATATTGTCAATCTGAACTTCTGAACACGATAGTCATAATTCATGATATTCAATCATTTCGATTATTTCCTCTTATGGCTGTGTTCAGAAATTTTACCCCGGTGCACCCAAGTATCACTTCATCTTTGTTTAACATTCGATAAATAATAAGAATAAAATGATATCTGGGTACACCCGAGTGAAGTTTCTAAATGCGATCTGTAATGATAACGTAAAACTGATAGAACCAATAATTATTTCATTTCTAAAAATATAATCATTTCTCGGATAAAATTTAAAATAAAAAAAATTTACATATAAACGTTTCATAAAATAATTATAAGATATTAAGAAATTATGTTAGCTTTATAATATTTTATCTTGTTAATACAACTTAGGCAATATATGTGAAGATATGGTCATCATAACATTTTATGAATTTTCATGATATTTAGGAATAATGTATGGTTCTCTCGAATTTTAAGCTGCTTGCAATGAAAACATAAATGTACTATTTATTATAACAATCGTGTACTGTTCAAGATAAAAATAAAAATTATTTATACGTCACGAAAATGATCCCACATAAGTGAGAATATCCTATTTTACAACTAATTGCCCATAAAAAATAAAATACAATAGAATACATCTCTAAATAAGTAAGTAATAAAATTATATATATATATACATATAAAACAATTTCTGTCAAAGATTTTGTAGTTGCTTATTATCAGATTTTGTTTTTGTAAGTGACACATTAGGTACAGTTAAACTGTCACTTGGATCTTGAACGCTTTCAGATGTATTTGTAGTACTGGATCTTTCACTGTTGGAATTTGAATTTTGGAATTTAGGCGTGGAAGTCCTTCCTTTTAAGAGTACAGCTTGCTCGGTACTCTTGCTAGCTTCTTTGATTGATATCGATGATACATCACTAATATCTGGAAAGCCATTTGAACCATGTTGTTTCTTAGTAGGAGAAATCATCCTTCTAGCTGTATTTATTGGTGTAACATCCGAATTCGAAGATGAACTAAGAGCACTTGCTTCTCGAGTTTTCTTTAGTGTCGTGACTGCCCAACCTAAACCTAATTTTTTCAAAGCTGTTTCCATTTCTTCTGGTGATGAGGTATGTTTTAACACATCCGATGATGGAGAACTAGTTATTTCGGAAATACCAGATAATCCAGAAAAACTGTACACACTTGTAGACGTCAATTTATGTTTACTTTCTTTATTATTAAAATCAGTACTTATGGAAGAACCAAGTTTATCTTTTGTTTGAGAAACAAGTTCTTCTGTGGTTGTATTACATTGTAACTGTTTATTACATTTTTCGAGCATATACTCCCTTTCAGCATCAGTTTTTGTTTCTGTAATACAATCAGCCATACTTTTTAATTTTTCGGGAGAATTGCAAATAGTTTCTTGTGATTTCTGTACAAAAGATAACTTTTCAATAGAATGTTTTATATTAGATAACGAATCTGCCGGTTTCTTTGAGGAATTTTGATTTTGTTGAACAGGTAAAGGAGCAACATGAAGAGATGGCTTAGATTTTGCTGGGCTCTTGCTACTTTTATTAACTGTATCCGTTGTATCAAATTCCACTATCGTTGATAATTCATGTCCTGATGATTCTAATTCTGGTCTGTTTAGATTAAAATAAAATAATTAGATTAGTTCATGAAATGTAAGGAATTTAAAACAAATATATAATTGAAACAGTGATACTAAACAGAATTATTAAATTAATCTTACCTATACAGTCCATTTAATAATGTAACAGGAGGTTTAGGCCTTGCGCTTATTGATGTCACATTTCCATGGTTGCGCAATATTTTGGGAATGCCAGTTAATACAGGAATAAAATCGTTTTCTTTTGTTGTCTACAAATATATATATCATATAAAATAACTCATACATAAAAGTTGTTTTATTATAAATAACATTAATATTTATCATATTTTTTACATATCATAAAATATGCTAAAATCTTCATATATTTAAATACATACAAATATTTTATCCTTTTTCACGATTATATTTTTAAGTATATATAAATGTTCAGTATATACATATACAAATAAAAATATTATTTACCTCTGGAATAGAAGCAAATTCTTTTATAAGGCTACTGTCTTTTTCTTGTTCTAATGAGGCACTTTTTTTCAAATTAAGATCCTTAAAAGGCGACGTTTTTTGTTGTGTTTCATTATTTTCTTTCGAAGCTGCAAAGGCGGTGCTTGCTTTGTCCAAATTTTTACTCTGTTCTAAAATTTCTTTTGACAATTTCTCTATTATCTCTTCTTCATGAAGAGGAACTGTACACGGGGGCCAAGAGTTACGCTCCAACGTTTTTGTTGCCGACATTGCCTGAGGTTTTTGCTGCATTTTAAATCGGTTAAACTGTATATTAACTTTTTCATTACTAATAATTTTTGGCTTAGCTTTGCCTTCTACTACTTTGGATTCCTGTACATGTGCATTAATAGTATCTACTAATTTACTTCTGGGAGTGGAAGTGATCGCCTGGATTTCTGCATCACACGAGGTTTCATCCTTTGAAACTTCTTCGGTTCCTCGCATAATTCTTTGTGATTCAAGGAGAGTTCTTGCAAGTTGAGCATGAATTTCTTCTATACTGTCAATTAATCTGCGTACTGCTTGTGTATCATTACGTGCTGGTTTTGGTGTAGATAATTGTAATAAGCTAGTGTCATCGCTTGGACTGATTAGTGAAAGATCCATATCTACAATAAATAAATAAATATAAATATATATATATATATATATGCTATTTTAAGTTTTGTATATGCAGAAATAATATTTCATTAATATATTCAATATATTATTTCATTGAATGTTAATAGTAAATTGTATAGAATTAATTGAAAATACAACATAAAAATATGTTATGGATAATTAAAATTAAGTTGCACACACATATTAAATAAATAATTTTTTAATATTTCACCTTTTTGTTCATTTCGTACTTTTTCAATGAGGTCAGTTAATGATGCTATTCTTTCTGTACATAAGTTTTGTAGATCTTCGTATTTTTGCAATATTTCAGGACAATTTTTCAAAGCATAATCGTGAATATCATCAAATTTTATGTGTAACAATTTACATTGGAGATTTTTACATATACAAACTTTAGATGATGGCTGTGAAACAACAGGTATATGTTTTAATTCTTCAGATTTCTGACAAACATCCAATGAATCTGTTAAAGTAGACTGATCACGTTGTGTCGATGATATCACAGTACTATCATTAGTCTGAGAATCATTTAAACTAAATCTAAGCATTCTACTAATCTTATCACGATGTGGAATGTTTGATGGCATCATCATTGTACGTGGTGAAGGAGTTTCTGGTGTAGAAACAGGACTAATGTCCTGTAATCTTCTTAATTCTCTAGGTCCTGGAGAATCAAGCATTTCTAAAATCGGCGTGACGTTAGCCAGAGCGTCAAATATTGATTTAGGCTTTATTGGTGGTGGGCTTGCAAATGACGTTGATGTATCTGAAGTATCTTTCATCCGAATCCACCTTTTTGTTCGAGTTTGAACCCGATACGGCTTACCCTCTTGATCTTGATCGTTCAGGCCTGAAATTGTCTGTGAGCTTTCGGCACTAGCATCTATCGATACTCTTGTTTCTTGCGATGGATCTGTCTCATCATCAATTTGCGCAGATTCACTCATATGAATATCAACTCTTCTAGTAGCTGTATCTGGTGTATCCAAACATTTCGTTTTCTTTTGAGGAGTCGAACGAGAGCCTGACTGAATTCTCGAGAATCTCTTCATAGGTAATGTCGCTTTAGAACTAACTGATGCTGAGCGAATTTTTTGATAAATTCGAGGTGATGGTCGCTTCGACATTCTCATGCTATTTTTCTTCTTTTTAGGTGTTACAATTATTTCTCTTTTATCAATTTCAATAATCATACCACTAATCTCAGAGCTTGTTGAATCATTGCTACTATTGTCTGTCTCTGATGTAACGATAGTAATTTTTGGTTCAATCGGATGCGGTATTCGTTCAATTGTATCTCTACTAGACTGTGGCATATGCACATCTTCTTGAGGTAATTCCACTTGTACACTCTTATTCTCTGCTGGACTCGTTTTTTCTGTTGGACTCGTTGTTTCTGTTTGAACAGCAATCTCAATCTTTTTTATAGGTGATTTATCGGGTTTCTTCATCTTATGATCTTTTCTAATACATTCGTCACTACTAGACATATTTAAAACTTTAATTTCAGGTGACAAAGGCTTGGCAGTACTAGCGTCTGATGTTTTTGTTGGCATTTTATCTTCAAAGAGCGGCTTCATGCTGACATTAAATATGTTATCTGGTAAACTGGTACCAAATTCTTGTAACAACAATCTTTTTTGTCTTTCAACTTTTTTCAGCATATCCAATACTTGTTCTTCCCGTGACATTTCGCTATCTTTATCCCATTGTGTATGACAAACATCTACTTGCTGTTTAACAAGATGAGGATCTTCCCACGTGCAATGAGGTACATCATCGTGCAGGCCGTCTTTCTTTTGTATTGGTAAAGTAATGATTCTTCCTGTAAGATGAGTGCGTCGGGTCGGTACACTGTCTGTACTACAAATCTTCTTAGTTGCACGGTTTAATTTCTTTTTACGTTCTTCTTGATATTTATTTTTTTGATGTAATCGCACGCATGTATCTTCTTCTGCAGATTGAATTTGACTAGCTTTCAGCTTGCGTTCTTCCTGAGCAAGATGATCTAGGTTTTGTAGGAGGGCTTGATAATCTCTCCGTACTTTTTCTCGCAAAATCGCATCTTCGCCACGACGTTCGGCACGATGTTCAGCATTTAATTTATGACTTTTGGATATATGCGTTTCTATATTCTCTGCATTTTTTATTACTTGTGCCACTTCCATGGCACTTGGCTCATTTCTGATATCAATTCTTTCAACCATAGGAAGAGGTCTATCATAAATATATCTCTGACACATAGTGCGATCACATTGTGATTGTACTTTGTTCTTTGTTAAAGCTGGAGTTTTTGGAGTCGTATTGCATGTAATTTGTTCTATAGCATCAGAAAAATATGACGAATCATCGCTAGTTGAACTAGAATTGTTAGAACTGCTGACACTGCTAGTGTCATCTGATTTTTGTGTGTAATCTTCTGGATTGTATTTTATTTTATCAGATTTAGTTGGAATAATGCTCATACTTGGCACTGTTCTTCGTGGGATTTGATCATCACTTGTATCATCAATAATATCCTCAATATGATCTGATATATATTTGTCTATTTTCTTCCTTAAGAATAATTCAGGAGACTGTACAACAGATTTCTTTTGTAATCCTGAAGGACCTGGTTTAGATGATAATGTTTTTTGGTGTTCCATTAGATTAGACTTTTTTACTTTTCTAGGTGATTTTTTTTTAAGAACTTTTTTATTCTTTCTTTTTGGAGTTAACGCTTCATGTAAAATTTCTTTATTTATATTTTGGTAAGGATTCCTTTCTGTCCAGTCATTTTCCTCAGGTAGCTTTGGAAGTTTGGCTATCATTGCAGCCCTTACATTTTCTATTTCGCGTACTCTACGTAATCTTTCTTGATGAGCTGCTTCTGCATCATCTATCTGTTTTGTTTCCTTCATGCGTTCCATGGCATCCTTTCCTCTTTTCAAAGCCATAACTCTATCTTTCTTTCCTTCTTCTTCTATTATCGTATTTGTATCTGGTTGCAAAACAGCAGAAGCATGAGCTTGACCGATATCTTCCAAATCTTCCTGATACTTGCGTTGTATGTCCATAATTTTTCTATCATGCATCTGCTTGAGTTCTGACTTCCCATCTTTCTCTAATTTGCTAAGTTCTTCCCTCGCTATTTTCTTAGCACGTTCTAAAAGTCGATTTGATATCTCCTTTGACTGCTGTCGAACCTATAATGCACAATGTCACTTTAAATTTAACATATGTTTATATTGTCAAGCACATAGGACACAATCACACGCATACAGAAAATTGACAGTTCAATTTGTTTATATAGATTTTATTTCTAATTAAAAGAAATCAGTAACTCAATATTTCTTATTCCTTTCATTCGAGTAAAGTTTGAAAATTTTCAACGAATGCACGTACCTGCTCCAAGCGTAATCTTCGTCGACGATCACGTTCGTTCTTCTTAATTTGATCTAAATCTGATAGCACCATTCTTCCACGACGTACATTTACAGGATTCCCAGTCATGGTAACGTGTATTGATACATTTCATTGAGAAAAATTGCGTTAACTTGCATGAGCTCTCATTAACATAGCCGCGTACAATACAGTTTAACTCAAATTTAAAATGACAGAAGAACGGCCATGTCAGTTTCTAGGGAATGGCTGCGTTCAGCAAAGAAAACAGCGCAACCATGATGTAAGGGCGCGTTCTCACCTTGATGGAAAAACAGAAAGCGGAAAGCAATAGCCAATCATAAATTACGTTGGTAGCAAGTTTGTATGGATATACCCTGAGGCTGGATCCTCATACAGACACCGGCGCTTTGACACAGAACACTGATTGGTGAAAAGCCGGTTGTGGGGGTAAAATTTACTCCCACCACCCGTTTTTCATCAATCAGCGTTCGGTGTCAAAGCTCTAATTTTACCCCCACAACCGACTTTTCACCAATCAGTGCTCTGTGTCAAAGCGCCAGTGTCTGTATGAGGATCCAGGCTAAGGTCGGAATTAGACTACGCGTTGAAGAATGAGATTAAAGATTGAAAGATTGAAGTTTGTCCAATCAGAAAAAAGGGAATTTCTTTGTCCTCATTGGTGAAATTTCAATCTTTAATTTTCAATCTCAATCTTCAATGCATAGTCTGATTCCGGCCTAACAGTGTGCCGTATCGCATAAAGTGCATAATGGGGGGTGATCCCGGCTTAATTGGACACTACCAATCACAGCGACCGGTGCTTAGGAGCTTTGTAGTCTCAAGCGCTGTGAGTGGCTCGTGTCCAATTGAGCCGTGTCCAACTGGGTGCCACCCCACGTGACGCGTTCAGTGAAAACGTACCATAAGCGAGTCAACTAATCAGAATCTTTCCTTTCCTCCCATTCCATGGAAAAGAAGAATTTTGATTGGTTGATTCCTTTATGCATTATGCATTATGCGTTATGCGCAAGAGTGTGTGCTGCGGCCAATAGCATAAAAAAGCATCTTTAAGCGGGGAGCACAGACTCTTATAGCGTTTTCGGCCCGGCCAGGTTTGCACCAACTTGGGTTGGATTAATGGCGTTTTGCG
>NW_017300163.1:24397-26688 GCF_001594075.2 Trachymyrmex cornetzi
CATAACGCATAACACGTAATGCATAAGAATATGTACCAATCGAAGTTCTTCGTTTCTTTCCCTTCTATGTAATAGAGAACTCTGGTTGGTCCAATTTCTTAGGGTGATGTCCCATGCAGCGGATCGTGCGTAAGCGGATTCGCGTATCGCCAATCACAGATCCTTAGGCTGGAGTCCCATGAGGTGTATTTACCGCGTATCGCGTAATCGCGTAACCAATCAGAAGCGATCCGCTGTTGTGGTTTCGCGTTTTACTGATTATTGATTTGTTAAATTGGTTGAAGAGCGTCGTACGACGAAAATCGGATGCAGTGTGAATCCAGCATTATGCGTTATGCAAGAGTCTGTGCTCCCCGCTTTATGAACACCCGTATTATGTGAAAGAGGGCTAGATGAACGTGCTGATCGGTCAAGCTCGCGGACAGCCCGGTAGCGGCGACAGCATCGATTGACGTCATCGACAGGCGGCCAAGATGGTTGTCAATGTTGATAAGTGGTTTGGTTATACGGTGGATCGGTAACAATAAACGTCTGGGGCAGGGATATTAAGAGTAGTCGGCGTTATGCCTGTCAAGTGAAAGCCCGTACCGATGAAAATCCACGCATTAGGTTGGCCGTTGCGCGAGGAATGGCAGCCTATGGAAATGTGGAGAAAGTACGACGTGCTATGGACGTCGCACAAACTATGATTAATTTGGCCGCTGATCAGCTTGACGATTTGCGGTCTCAGTGCTCCGTTAATGCTCCGCTCACTCAGAAAGAAATACGGCAAATGGAGGTGAGAGGCCCCTCGAAGGTCGGCTGGGTCGACTGTACCTCGCGCGCGAAAATCAAGATCGATCTGTCCGTCTACGCTGGTTATCGCGTCCCGGTGCAGCACCTCTGTTGATCGTCAACAAGTTGTAACTGTGCCGTTCTGGCGTCCTTTAAAACCTTGAGAAAACCTCGTGGACTCCGTCACATCGGTGAAAAATATTGCCTTCGGGTCCCGCCGTGCTTCGCGATACAACAGCATCAGCTGTTTTTAACATTTGTTTACAATGTTTACATTGTTCTTGAGAATTCTTACCTGCAGTTGCTAATCTGAAAATGAGATATTTGTGATATCACTCCATTGAAGAACTCCGTTAAAAAACATAAATAATATTATTTGGAACTTATTTACAATTTTTTATTTTATAATATATGATTATAATTTCAAAATTATTTAAGATATTTTTGTAAAAAAAAATTTATGGTCTTATGAAAGTTAGGATATAACATCTGATATACATAATTTTTACTCCCAATATAAAATGTGCAATATGTCGTGTTTAAGCATTGTATGCTTATTTTGAATAAATACGCTGCTTTCAGTCTGTGATTGAAAAATTTGTCATGTCATTCCATTGAAAGATATAATAGCGTTAGTTTATTTACAATGGTTCAGATACAATTGTAATGATTAAGATTTTTTAGTTATAGAAATTTATAATTTGAAAATTATGAGATATTTGATATAACTTTTATTCTTAATACATTGTATTTGTCTTCTTATTTTAAATAAACACACAATCATAGAAATAAACAAAAATTTTAATTAATATATGTGTATTAATATAATTAATATATGTATTAAGATAAATTACATAACTTTATTGTGATTAATAATATTAAATATGCGTTACAATAGCTGTAATATTGAATAAGTTCTATTTATAATAGTTTAATTTATAAAGTTCTGTTTATATTTAAATTATTTATATATCTATATATTTAAACATTTTTGTAGGCAAAATTAATAAAATTATACTCCAAGCAACTTGCGGCAAAGGCTAAATTGGCCGATTCATTACCATCAGACATGATACAATATCCATTGTTAGAACAGTGGTTGAGGGTAGTTGGTCTTACTGAGGACTCAATACAGGTAACAATGTATATAGATATGAGTAGATTCTTTATGATTTGTTACAAGTTTAATATGTCATTTCTATTTATCTGAAAATAAATTTAAATAACTTTAAACTGAGTTTTAATTTTTTTTTAATGCTCTGCATTATAATATTTTAGATGGTTTGTTCTAAAGTTAATACTATTGAGGCCCTGAAGGAGAAGTCTGAACTTGAATTAAAGGGTATGTTAAATGAAAATTGTATATACTACAAGGAAGAATGTCGTAGACTTTGTAAAGCATTGGACATTCTATGGCAATACACTGGTAAATAAAATTTTATATTATTATAGAAAAAATTCATGTTATTTGTATACATGAATAATATAAAATGACACATATATATATATATATATAT
>NW_017300163.1:26887-32603 GCF_001594075.2 Trachymyrmex cornetzi
AGACACATATATATATATATATATATATATATATATATATATATATTCAACTATTCAGATATTCTGATAAGAGGAGGTATGGAAAAGAATGATTCAGATTTATACTGGGATTCTTGGGATAGTTTACGCAAGGAAATTTGTCCTAAACCAATTCTCTCTCGTACTACGCGGTGTTCCATTCCATCAGAGAGTAGCATTCCATATCATAATAACAACAATGATATATTAGTACCAGCTTCTGCAATATCAACTTCTTTTTCAATATCAAGTAATCCTCCCTGTATCTCATTACCAAAGAGAGAGCTAGAGTATGGTAAGTGAATTGAAGAAAAGATGCTTTAATTATCTCTTGTGTTTTGTTATATTTTAAAGATTGTGTGAAGCAGTTTTTAACACTGACTTGCATGCCACTCATGTCATGGGTGATGCATAAATTTTCGCAAACGTCTCATCACCCGGATGAGGTGGGTGACGATTTTATTTATTCGATTAAAAGAATCATTTTACTAAGTATTTGAAACACATATTAAAGAAATATATAAATATAAATTAAATATTGATATAAATTATATTAAAACGTTAAAAAAACAAAGTAAAATACACTGGACCTATGAACACCCAGTGTTAAGGAAATTTTTAAGTGAATACCAATTATATATATATATTTATATATATAGAATTAAAAATAATATATATTCAATGCTGAAATTTGGTATTCGAAATTTTAATGTGATAAAATTGTACTGAGGATATACAGGGTGATTCTGGACAATTGCGACAATCTTAAAGGATTGTTAGGTCTCATTAAATTAAATTTTGTGAAGTAACTGTGCTTGGTGATGCTTCTGTAAAGCGTTAGGCCGTCGAGTATTGTTGACAGTAGCATTCCTTACTCCCAAAGCACAGTACAAATGAGCTCCTTAACAGGGTAATGAATGTATGTGATATAATTCGAATACTCTTGGAATTTTCCTGAGAGTACGTTAATCAATTTACCGTAAATGTTTCTTGTAATGTTTATAATAAGGTTGCAGATCGCCATTTCGAATATTTATTGTAATAAAATAAACTAATTGTAAGTAAAAAATTAAAAAATATAATTTGTTTTTAATCTAATATTGAACAGAAATCAAATGTCGTTAATTTAAAAAATTAAAAGATTCAAGGCAAGTGAGAGTAAGGCGCAGTAATTGGTGCGCAAATTCAATCATAAAACAAAAATTATGACAAATTTTTACATAGATGTATTAAAAAAACATAGACAAAAATATATATTCAAATTGTGTTATATTTCGAACGCATATTTTCAGCCTACGTAATTTCAAAATAGGAAGTTTAATAATAACTCTCAAATTTAAAAAAATAAAAATTTGAGAGTTATTATTGAACTTGCTATTTTTTACTTTCTTTTAAATTTGTTTTATTTGTCCATAATCACCTTATATTATATTTGATATACAGTATGTCTTCACATTTAACATTAAAATAACTTATCTACTAAATATATAAACTTTTTTTTATTATAGAAGTTAAACCTCTGCCTCCAGAAGTTAAAACACCTCCTCCATGTAGAAAACATTTGATTGGTTTACAAAAGAGGCCATTACAATCTGAAGTGCTTCCGTTAGCTAAGTCAAAATCTCACGAATCACAATTGGCAAATCGTCGTCTTGCTAACATAATACAATTTGATAATGATGATACATCATTTAGGTAATACTTAGAATAGCATATTATGTGTTCTCTCTCTATTAATTTGATATATGTAATTTTAATTTTGTTATAAGTTTATAAATTTAATTTTAATAAAATGTTTATTTTTTGAATGTACTAACATTAATATTTTTAGTTTTAGAAATAATTCTTCTATAGAGAAAAACAGCGATTCTCCTGTAAGAAGAAATCTACCAGCGGAACAAAATTTAGATTGTGGTACAACAGACTCTGGAAAAGAAGAAAGTCCCTTATCAAGCAACAGTAGTCCTATTAAATCACCCATTAAATCACCTGTTAAATCACCTCTCTCTATTAAATCACCTCTCTCTATTAAATCACCTGTTGAATTACCTACTGAATTACCTTTTAATCATCTTAAATCACCTATTAAATCACCTATAAAATCACCTGTTAAATCACCTGTTAAGTCATTTGTTCGATCACATTTTAAATCACCACCACCACCTCCAATCTGTACTACAAATCCAGAAAGTGATGATAATCTTGAAGGAGCAGGTGCATAAAAAAAAGCTTGTTAGCATTCTTTTACGAATAAATACAACATCATTTTGTTTGTTTATTTTTAGGAACAAGTCTCCAAGTGCCAAACTCTCCATCTACTCCTGGTTCATCTCGCGGCATGAGTCATGCAATTACTCATCGATTTACCAAATGTTTTAATATGATGACAGTATGTGACTATTGTGAGAGACCAGTGTTTGTGAATACTTTAAGATGCAAGGAATGTAAATATAGGTGTCATCCAGAATGTCTATCCAAAGTACCCTCTTCTTGTGGCATACCTCGAAAATTCGTTGCTGCGTTTAAACGATCTATACAATCTTTACAACGTATGTAAAAACATTGCAACTAATACAGAGTGCTGATCCTTATCTAAGCTTTCTTTTCACATTTTCTTGAAGTTATACTAAAGTTTTTTCCAGAGTAATAAACATTTAAAAGTAAGTTATATAAAAATAAATTATTTTAGATTCGTTGAATGTTTCCCCAGTATTAAAGAGGACTGGCATGACATCTTCGAATAATGTAGACTTATTACCCCCTTTAAATCGCAAAGACAGGAGACGGTCATACACACAATCTTCTACGAATATACCTGTTCACGTACGTTATAATTTCCATTGAATATTTTTAGTAATCATTTTAAAATACCACGAGTAAAAAATGTACAAGTAGATTTTTATATAACATATGACGTAAATATATGTTGATTTATGGTGCCTAACGAATCATTTTTGATCATTTGATATAAGCATAACGATACAAAATCTTTATATAATAATTATTTACATTTATTAGGGCGATTCTAATTTAAATACATTCAGCCATAACCGCTCAACACCTTCTAGTCCAGCGTTGCTATCAACCACTGTTAGCCACAGTACACATTCGTTTCTAAGACAGTTTCATTTTCCAGGTAAATAAAGACATTTGTTACAATATTATAATTTGCAACTTTATTCTCAGAATATTGATGTATAATTTACTTTGCTTCTAGATGTAATGATTAAAAAAGAGGCATTATCAGGAAAATTACATGAGAAGAGATACAAATCTGAATCAGCAATTTCGAATGATAATAGAAGGAAAAATGATATGGATGATACTTCAGATTCAGAGATATCAAAGAGAGTTGATTCTCAGGAATCTTTAAGTTCTGACAGCGAAATAGTTGAAAATCCATGTCGTTGGCCTCGACAAAATAGCGTATGTATTAGACTTACTAATAGCTTAAAAAATATAAAATATATCTAATTGAAACTTATATTTTATTATTATATAGGTATTGATGCAAGAGTGGGACATTTTATATAATGAATTAAAAGTTAGAAATTTGATTGGAAAAGGAAGATTTGCTACAGTGTATAGAGGTTTTTGGCATGGAGATACTGCAATTAAAATTTTAAATATGAGTTATTATTCAGAAGATGAGAAAACATTAGAAACATTTAGATTAGAGGCAAGAATATATAATTATGTTGATTATATTAAATGCTGAAATTATTAATAATCAAGGATATTTTTAGTTATATAACAGATATTTCATATATTTGGTTATTATAGGTCGCCACATACCGAATAGCTCGACACGACAATATAATATTATTTTTGGGAGTTTGTACGAAACCTCCTCAATTGGCTCTAGTGACTAGTTTGTCTAGAGGCATATCACTTTATACTTGTCTTCATATACGAAAAGACAGATTTACTTTGTCTGAAATTAATTCTATAGCTCAACAGATATGTCAGGTAAATATGAAAATCGTATATAAATATTACGTAAACATTTTTAAAATAGCATTAATTTACAAAAAAAATTTTTTTAATTATTTTGGATTGGACAAGGTGTTTCTTATAAATTTTTGGATGCTGAAAACGATGCCGAGTTAAATTAGCAGATTTCCGAAATAATTGAGTTTTAATGTACAAAAAATGGCTCTTTTGCATTATTTTACATTTTTCTGTATACAAGGTTAATGTTATCTTGAAATTTTGATCTGATAAGTGGAAAATTTGTTATCTTAAAAAAACCCTGTTATTTAAATCCTTCATAACATAACTAAAAAGTAAGATATTGAAATAAAAAAATTTATTTTATAGGGAATATATATATGAATAATACATTCATGACTTTTAATTGAAATTTCAAGATAACGTTAACTTTCTTTAAAAAAAATGTCAGATATTGTTAAAAAAAAGTTATTTTTTTACATTAAATCTTAATTATCTTGGAAACCTGACGTGCTGAATTTTTTTTTACTTGCGGCATCGTTTTCAGTATTTAAAAATAAGAAACACCTAGTTAGGTTTGAAGTAATTTTTTACTGTAAATTAGGGTAATTTTTAAGACAAGTTATCTGTATATATATATATATATATATAACTACTAATTAAATAAATTTAATATATTAAAAATAGCATAATGATAAAGATGTATAAATAAAATATTTTATTAAGAAATTAAACATTGAAAAATTAGAAATATTTGAAAAATCCTATTATATAGTATATTCTTGTAAACAACTTTATTTTGTAGGGAATGAAATATCTTCATTCTCGCGATATAATTCACAAGGATCTTAGAAGCAAGAATGTATTTGTAGAAAATGGAAAAGTTGTGATATCAGATTTTGGTTTGTTTAACATTACCAAATTGTGCCACGGAAATAGGTAAAATTATATCTTACAGAGTAATATTTATTCCTACCAAATAATTTATATCTTAACTTTTAATATAAGCTCATTCTTATAAATATTTAGGAAAGGAGAACCATTGAATATACCACCAGGTTGGTTATGCTACTTAGCACCTGAGATTGTTCGACGATTAAAACCATTAAATCGGAGTCAGGACAAATTACCATATTCAGTTGAGTCTGATGTTTATGCATTTGGGTTAGTATTTTTACAATATTTATATATAAATATGCAATTCTAAGTTTATCTTGTGAAAGTTATAATATATTTAAATATTTACAAAATATTATAAATAACAATAATTAATAATATAAATATTTAATACAAAATAATAAAATATTGGTTTGTGTTAGAGTGCACTATTTCTTGTAGTGGTAACGCTTTTAAAAAGATGCATATATAATTGATGTATCATCACTAACTGCAAAAATTCTTTAACACAAATCATAATAATTATTTTTTATTATATACACTACATCACATTCATAAATTTGAAAATGTTTGCGATTTTCTCACAGTTTACAAGAATTTAAATATTTTAGTGAAAAAATTCTAGTCTCGTCATTTGTAATTTTAAAACTCTTCCCGTTTGAAAACTATTATTATCAAAAACTATCATGGCCTCCACATTTTCGTATTATACTTTTTGTCTTAAAATGTTACAAAGAATCTGGCTTTAAAATATTTATCGTTAGTTTTTGGACATCTTGTATATATATATATATATATATGAGATATCCGTCTGAGGTGATTAAAATGTCCCACCCTGTATATATATATA
>NW_017300163.1:32872-36333 GCF_001594075.2 Trachymyrmex cornetzi
ATATATATGTATATATAGGGTGTTTGAATAAGTTTTCGCCATTTTCTAAGAGACGTCACGAGTACTACATACGTAGAATTCCAGTGGCAACTATTGTATTTGAAACTTTCAAATTGAAAGTACTATACACAAGTTTTCATATTTAGTATATAACATTTGATGGACGTGTAAACAACATTTTTGTCATTGCATTGAAAACATCGACTTTTGTACCAAAAAAACAGCATTTGCGGGAAGTTTTACTGTATTGTTAAGAAAAGTGCAGCTGGAAGTTATCGTTTGCTTGTGGAAGTGTATGGGGAGCATGCTCTATTCGAAAGAATGGTTTTAACGCGCAACGCTTTAGAAGTGATGATTTCGATAAAAAATAAAGAATGTGAATTTACACCGAAAATACACCGAACTGGAAGCATTATTTGATGAAATGTCAAATGCTGAAAGAATTGTTAGAGGCATGTTGATTAATCAACATTCAATGTTAACAAACGTTTAAAAGCAAAATTTTATTTAAAAAACAGCAGGAACTTATTCAAACACCCATATGTGTGTGTGTGTGTGTGTGTGTGTGTGCGCGCGCGCGCGCGCGCGCGTGTATGTACAAAAAATATAATAAATAATAAGAAATTTTAAAAATGTACTTTTTGACAGGACTATTTGGTATGAATTATTGTGTGGAGAATGGCCTTTTAGAGGTCAACCTACCGAAGCTATTATTTGGCAAGTCGGAAAAGGAATGAAACAATCTTTATCATATTTGCAAGCTTCCCGTGATGTAAAGGTACATATAAAAATTAGACCATATTTGTGCATATTTATACGTTCTATACATATAATGATTTATTTATAAATTTTATATACTAGTCTATACATTATTTATAAATTATAGAAATCTTATAAATTTTTTATAGGATGTTCTAATGTATTGCTGGTCATACCATGCAAAGAAACGTCTTGACTTTATAGAGATAATAACTCTACTTAAAAGGCTGTCTCGCAAAAAATTAGCACGTAGTTCCTCCAATCCTACAAATTGTACTCGTTCTGCAGAATCTATGTTTTGAATACATTTACGTTTATTTAAATGCTGTTGTTCTTATAATGTAAATATAGAATTATTGCCAATTCCTTTGTTCAAGAAAAGTAAAATAAAAACCACTAAAAGGTTCGCGCTTGTTTGCATTACTAATTTATTAAAATGTACGAAGAAAGAATATTAATATAATTATAAAAATGTTAAATTGTTGCGAATTAAATACATATCTTTTTTGTGAATAAGGATCATAATACTAAAGTCTCTCTTGAAGAGAAGATATGTATATATTTATTAACTTATATTTGTTAAATATATGTAAATATCTTTTGTATTAAATATATATATATAAAATCTATAAATATCTGTAAATAGTAAGTAATATAATTTTCGAAACAATGATTTTTATATATTATAAAACAGCTCTTTAGTGCACGTTTTAAGAAATAACTTCTATTTTCGAAAGTAATATATCTTATTGAGAATAATAGGCGACAGACAATTTGTTTATTAAATTCTATATTATAAATAAAATTATCAGATAATTATATATAGATACATATCTGTTATAATAAATAAATAAATGCATATAATTTTTTCTCAAATTTTTTGAAAAAGATATTTTAGGTCAATATTCATCGTATTTCATTATAGTTTATTTTCTATGATGTCTGTCTATTCTCTTGTGCTGTATTTACATTGTATTATGAGCAGCTCTCATGACGATCGCTCCCATGTTTCAGTCCGAATGTTAAAAAGATTAATTATTATCACAGACTTATATAAGTTGCGTTAATTACACACACGCACAGTAATTTATTTTATTTTTCTTTAGTTATCGCGCGTGCAAAAAATGAAAATATTTACTTGACTCGAATCCGTGTGTATTTTATATACATATGACGAATATGTTTTTACATATAATCGTGCAAGTAATAAGTAATATATAAATAAATTATTTGTTTTATAAATATAATTTTTTTGCTATTTGAACATTTCTAAGCCTTTTCCTCTTTCCTTCTTTCATCATTTTAAGGTTTTTGGATTTTATATTGGGTAGGGAATAAGTTTCCGCCCATTGTAGAAAGATGTCGTTAGTAGCATTGCTTGTGTGTTTGATAGAACGGCAACACATGTGTTTGAAAGGTTTGTGTTCAAACTTTTGAGCCCAATAGTTGGCATTCGTTCGAAGCGTAAAAAAGAGTAACTTTTTTTGCGTTGAAGATGTCGGAATTTATTCCAAAAAAGCCACATTTGCGGGAAGTTTTACTCCATTATTTTATTTTAAAGAAAAGTGCTGCAGAATCGCATCGTTTGCTCGTAGATGTTTACGGTGAGAATGCTCCATCGAAAACCAGTTGTAAAGAATGGTTTCGGCGATTCAACAGTGGTGACTTTGACGTGCGTGACAAAGAACGCGAAGGTGCACCGAAAAAATTTGAAGATGCAGAATTGCAAGCATTACTCGAAGAAGATTCATATTTATCGCTCGATAGGTTGTCAAAAGAGTTAAATGTTGATAGATCCACTGTTGGAAAACGTCTACACGCAATGGGAATGGTGCAAAAAGAAGGAAATTGGGTGCCATACAAATTGAAAGAGAGAGACATGGAAAGACGTTTGGTCATCTGCGAGATGCTTCGTCAACGACAACAAAGGAAGGGTTTTCTACATCGTATCGTAACTGGCGATGAAAAATGGATCTACTACGATAACCCTATGCCAGGTGAACCAGGTCCATCAACGCCAAAACGAAATATCCATGCTTCGAAGATTATGTTGTGCATCTGGTGGGATCAGAGAGGTGTTATATATTATGAGCTGCTCAAACCGTCCGAAACCATCACTGGCGATCGTTATCGACTACAACTGATACGTTTAAACCAAGCTTTGAAAGAAAAACGACCGGAATGGGACAATAGGCACAACAAGCTGATTCTGTTACATGACAACGCTAGGTCACACGTTGCAAAACCGGTCAAGAAATACTTGGAAGGAGTGAAGTGGGAAATTCTGCCCCAACCGCCGTATTCACCGGACATTGCTCCTTCAGATTTCCATTTGTTCCGATCCATGCAGTCGGCCCTTTCTGGAGAACGATTCAATTCTTATGAAGATATCAAAAAATGGCTTGATGAATGGATCGCTTCAAAAGAACCAGATTTTTTCATTCGAGGAATCCGTTTATTACCGGAAAAGTGGGAGAAAGTTGTCGCTTCCGAAGGAGCATACTTTGAATAAACTCACTTATATAGATTTGTTTAAATAAACACATCTTTTTCTTTTCAAAAAGGGCGAAAACTTATTCCCATACCTAATAACTATATTACGAAAACTAGATAAATTGTTCTACAATTTATATTATTTATAATTAGATATAAATCTTTTAATATTTAGGACTTTTAAATAAATCATATTTTAATAATTATTT
>NW_017300164.1:0-218 GCF_001594075.2 Trachymyrmex cornetzi
TGTACAAAGAAGTATCTTAAAAAATCTATATGTACAGTGATTTTTTTGTATACCAAATTTGTTCGGTCAAAAAAATATTCGGTTTTTAGGAACCCATAGTAATAAAATAAAGTAAGAAGAAAAATATTAGTGGAAGACGATTCGACTATACGACTTTATGTTTAAAAAAAATTTGACCACGTTTTTAAGCAAAAAATAATGTCGCAGTGGCGCTTTAC
>NW_017300164.1:4497-4801 GCF_001594075.2 Trachymyrmex cornetzi
ATTTGCTTGATATAAGAGTTTTAGAGTCCATATCTTAAAAATAAGCGGTCAGCAAACATCACATTATTAAAACGAACGATACCGAATTTGAGAACTAAGATTGAAAGTCTAGAAAAGATATAATCCCACCGAATAGGAAATACGTGTATACAGATGCTTTGCGGAGACTGGGACTGTCAATAGAGCCAAAATTCCGCATAGCAGTAGTTGCGCGGTCTTGCGATAGATGGTGCTGGCGTATGTTAGATAAGAACAGACGTATGCGTTTGAGTAAGACAGAATGATATATATTATATAATATAAT
>NW_017300164.1:5067-6055 GCF_001594075.2 Trachymyrmex cornetzi
CGCGATTCGTGCGCGGTGTAAATGTGCAAATCACGTGTTCGCTATTTCTTATATTATATTCAGGCTGTTCGCCTCAATCACCATAACCTTTTCTGTGCTTTTCTGGGTATTAACATTCTGTAAAGATAATAAAGTTGAAAACTTTAAATAAAGTTTATCGTATTGGCTTTTTCGAAAAAGATATCTGTTATAAAATAAAAATATTAATTGTCGCAAGCAATAAGGTTATAGCGAACAATGACTCGAACACCGAATCAAGATCGAATGGGTGTTCGGCCCGTGTTCGATGCAATCGGGAAAAATGTACGAACGGATTACGAACATGAACGCGAATGTTCGAATGTTCGCGTTCGCTGTTCGTTCGGTGTTTGTTCGCTAGATGTATACGCGGCTTTATTATACAACCCTCTATAGAAGTCCTCCATGATTTTTGAGATTTGGTCTCCATTTGTTGTTATTTCGCCTCTGGGACCCAAGAGTTTGCAGATCGGGCACTTTCTCATAGTGTTTGTAAAATTTAGATTTTTGTTAGTAGGGTATATACACCGATTCTAATTCAGAGGTAACGAGGGGGGTGCGGGGCGCGGGGGGGTGTACCCGCGGCGAGGGGTGAGGTCATAGGGGGGATGACGTCACAAATGGTGACGTCACAGGGCGAGGAGGATGACGTCACAGGGTGAGGGGGATGACGTTACAGGGCGTAGGAGGGGGATGACGTCATAAATAGTGATGTCACAGGGGGAGGGAGGGGTGACGTCACAGGGTGAGGGGATGACGTCATAAATAGTGACGTCACAGGGCGAGGGGATGACGTCACAGGGTGAGAGGGTCACATCACGGGTCGGGAGGGGGATGATGTCACAAGTGGTAACGTCACAGGGGAGGAGGAGGGGGTGACAGCATAGGAAGTAATGTCACGGGGTGAGGAATGACTTCAGGGGGTGTGCGAGAATAACGTCGCGGGGAGAGGAGGGAATTACGGGGCCCG
>NW_017300164.1:6386-12528 GCF_001594075.2 Trachymyrmex cornetzi
ATCGAATCACGTGTTTCGGCGATTTACATCATTTTTAACGTTACTACGACTAAACGCTTAAAAATGAAATATCCACGCGAAAAACGCTCGCAGCGTCATCTACGACCAGTGGTCTGAATTCGTCTCGAAAATACCTTTCAAACGAGCCCCCACTCGACCCATGTTGCCATTTAAGATTTTTGGCCCCCCTCGTGCCCCCCACCCTCCTTGAGGTTGGGGGGGGGGCCGGGATCCCCCCTCAAAAGATAGCTTGTTTGAAAAATCGAATCACGTGTTTCGGCGATTTTTGAAAATTTAATTCTTTCAAAAGTTATTAGACCGTCCCGGTACTTTTGGCGGACCCTGTATATATTTATATGACATGTACGGTTTATAGCAATAATTTGAAATATTTTTTATAAAAGTCTACTCTAACAGAACATAGTTTCTTATTCTATTTTAACAAGAGCGCGATGTAACTTGATGCCGTGCGAATAAGGAAGGAAGAAAGGAAACAAATAATTCTGACAACGAAGTAATCAGTATATATTTATTTATATGTATATGTATATATGTATATGTATTTTTATGATTTAATTAACTTCTCCGAATATAACTATAATGTTATCGGCCTCCCAAACTTATATGTGACGACGCGCTGTAATGAAAAAAATAAACGAATAAGTCATCTGTAGAGAAAACTTTTTCGCAAGCAGATATAAATGAAATACTTACAGAACGTATGAACCTTCCGAGCAGCTTTCAAACCTTATCCCCTCTATGTAACGCTACTGTATACATCCGAAAACCTTTATTTACCCTTTCCAGCATCTTCTTTGTAAATAAGGAAATCCAGTATACAGCACTGACATGTTAAAATCGTTGACAATACTTCACAATCCTCCACATATTCAATATCACTCATTTGTTTCTTCGAACAAACCGGACAACGAGTAGTATTACGTGTTGACACATTTCGGAATCCAAGTTCCTGGTTGTGAACCAATTGCTCGATCGATAGACATTTACGGTTAGCCATTTTACACAGACTGACTTTGCGCGATCCCCGTCAGTATTTATATTTTCGTTCCCACTCAACAATAGTAAAAAATGCAATGTTTGCGAAAACATGTCGCAACATGTTTCGCGATGACATCATCATTTTAACACGTACAAAAGTGCACCCTTTACAATAAAAGACGCATCCGGTGATGACATCAATGTAATCTAATACAGTAAAAAAAAATGCAACTTTTGCAAATATATATAACTGCTTTGTCAACGTAATATTAGAAATTTTTTCAAGAACATTAACATATTTTGGCGATGACATCATCAATTTAACATATGCAAATGTGCACCCCTTGCAATAAAAGGTTTTGACACATCCGGTGATGACATTAATGTAATCATACACCGCAAATTGCAGCGTCAGCAAAATTGCAAGTTTCAATATGACCTTGTCAGCGTAATATAAGAAATTTATTAAAGGACATTAACATATTTTAGCGATGACATCATCATCAATGTAATATGATACAATACCTGCAAAAATGCAGCAATTGCAATTTCATTAAAGTATATCTGCTTTGTTAGCGTTATTTAAGAAATTTTTCAAGGATATGGTACGACATGTCACAACATGTTCGAGCGGTGATCATCAATGTAATGTCACGTGACCAAGTAAATGATATAAAAATAACAAGATTTAGGTGCACCGCGCTATTAGTCAATCTAACAGCATAAGTGACAACATGGAGGGAGATTTGAGTGAGCAAGCTACCCAACTTAATACAAGAGAAGAGTACGTCGCGTGGGAACAACGTTGCGACGAATTTATAGAATCTCTGAAGGAACAGAGTCGTATCAAACGCCCGCGATTATCGATTGGTAATAGACAATCAGTGATCGCATGTATCGCGCGGCTTGAAAGCTTGAAGGGTTCGGTGCGCGGACGATTCGTGCACGTAGGTGCAGGACATGGACTTCGATGGCGCACGATCGAAACGGCGTTCGAAAGCCGTATTCTAACGGGTGCGGTAATAAACTCCAATTACATCGAACTTCGGCGATTCCTCGAAGACGCGAGTGAAACTGTGCTCGAGCGTGTACAGTGTATCATGCAGAGATATGACTATAAAAATAAATATAGTATTTAACGGTGAATTTGTGGCTGGTGACAAACGCGCGAACAAGAGTATCGCCACCCGGAACTATGAACTATACCGATGTACCGATTTGCGTGAGTGGTACGTGACGCGCGTCGTCGAGCCTATCATAGCATCGTTGGAAGAGTTCCAGGAACGCGACAGCGGATGGGCATTGTCTCGTATACTACCATAAATTTGGCGGTGAACGCGAATAAACTAAATCCTCTGCGCGCTGGATGTCACATCAAACTCCCGCGAGAAATTATGCTAAAGAGAGCGGTTATCAACGTGCAATCCACAGATAATGCATGTTTCGCGTGGTCGGTGATTGCCGCTCTGCATCAAGGAAATGCGCATAGAACATCCTCGTATCCGCACTACTCATCGGTACTGAATCTCCAAGATATTCAGTTTCCGATGACATTGAGCCAAATTAAGAAATTTGAAGCTCTAAACGACATTTCCATCAACGTCTACGCCATCGAGAAGGGGATTGTGCCGATACGACTCACCGACCGAAAGAGGAGCAAGCACGTAAACCTCTTGTACGTGGAGGACGATAGCGCGGGACACTTTGCGCTCATCAAAGATTTATCTCGATTAGTCAGCTCACAAATCAATAGATATGGACACAGGAAATATTTCTGCGATAGGTAAGTAATAATAATAATAAAAATAATGATAATGATAATGATGATAATAATAATACTAATAATAATAATAATTGTTTCCAGATGCCTCCACTACTTTGACTCGAGCGCAAAACTGGAGATACATACTGAGGACTGTGGGAAACTAAATGATTGTGCGATAAGGCTGCCGAGCGAGGACGACAAGTGGTTGAGCTTCCACAACCACTGCAGGAAAGAGCGCGTCCCGTTCGTAGTCTACGCAGATCTTGAGCGTTGAAGAAAACAGATAAGGACAATCCAACATCAGCTACATACACGTACCAACATCACAACGTCTTCAGTATCGGGTATTACGTGCATTGCTCCTACGACAGCTCACTGTCAGATTATCGGTTTCACGACAAAAACTGTATAGCGTGGTTCGCGGAAGAAATTAGACAGTTAGCACATACTGTACAATCAACAATTTCAGCCAATGTTCCCATGGCAGATTTCACGCGTGACGACTGGGAAAAATTTAACAGCGCCTCATACTGTCACGTGTGCGAGAAACCGTTTACACCTGACGATACGCGGGTACGCGAACACTGCCATTTCACCGGGCGATACAGAGGCCCCGCGCACTCAAATTGCAATCTAAATTATAAGGATTCGCGTTGCATACCTGTAGTCTTTCATAACTTATCCGGTTACGACGCTCATTTTATTATCAAGGAAATTGCAACCGCGTATGAAGGACGCGTAGATCTCCTTCCAATAACTAAAGAAAAATATATATCTTTTACTAAACATGTTGATAGTACAAAAATTGATCAAAAAAATTGTGTGCAATTACGTTTCATAGATTCATATAGATTTCTCGTTTCTAGTTTGGACAAAATATCATCTTTTCTTAGCATGGATAAACTGCGGGTACTGTGACGCGAATTTTCCAATTTATCTGAAGAAAATTTTAATCTTTTGACTCGAAAGGGTGTCTTTCCATACGAGTACATTGACTGCAGTGAAAACTTGAACGATTTACGCTTGCCATCTCGTGAGTCATTCTACAGCTCATTGACGGACAGCACGGTATCTGAAAGTGATTACGCGCATGCCGTCAACGTGTGGCAGCGGTTCTCCATCCAAACGCTCGGCGAATATAGCGACCTGTATCTAAAAACAGATGTATTGTTGTTGGCCGACGTCTTTGAAAATTTCCGCGACAGTTGCATCGCGAGTTACGGGCTAGACCCCGCGTATTATTACACCTTACCTGGCTTCACATGGGATGCCATGTTAAAACATACTGGTGTAAAATTTGAACTGCTGACAGACATCGACATGGTCATGTTTGTCGAACGCGGTATACGCGATGGTTTGAGCCAGTGCTCAAACAGGTACGCGTGAGCCAACAACAAATACATGCCGTCGTAGGATCCATCGAAACCATCATCATACTTAATGTACTATGATGTCAACAACCTCTACGGGTGGGCAATTTGTCAACTATTGCCTTACGCCGATTTTCGATAGGTTGACGACGTGCACAATTTTGATTTTACGACCATCGCGTTAGATTCACCGACAGGCTATATTCTCGAAGTGGATTTGGAGTACCCGCAACATCTTCATGACGCGCACACTGACCTACCGTTCTGTCCGACGCGCGAGAAACCACCCGGCAAGCGCGATGACAAGTTCCTTGCAACATTATGCGATAAACAGCGTTACGTCATACATTATCGCAACCTGTAGCAGTGTACTCGTCACGGCTTCCGTATCGCAAAGATTCACCGTATATTGCAATTCGCGTAATCTCCATGGCTACGCGATTACATCGAACTCAACACAAAATTTCGAACAATGGCCAAAAATGATTTTGAAAAAAATTTATACAAACTTATGAATAACGCGGTATTTGGTAAAACCATGGAGAATGTGCGCCATCGCGTCGACGTAAAATTATTGACAAAATGGGAAGGTAGATACGGTGCTGAGGCAATGATCGCCAAACCAAATTTTTACAGTCGTAGCGTCTTCTCAGAGAATCTGGTCGCGATAGAACTGCGTAAGCTCGAGGTGAAGTCGGATAAATCGATATACGTGGGTATGTGCATCCTCGATATATCGGAAATATGTTTGTACGAATTTCACCACGAGTACATGGCACCGCTGTTTCGTAAAAAATGTAAAATTATGTATACCGACACAGATAGCCTCATATACCATATAAAATGTGATGATGTGTACGAGACTATAAAACGCAATATTGCTAGATTTGACACGATTATACGGTTGACAACGCGTACGGTTTTCTCGCAAATAAGAAAGTTCCAGGCTTTATGAAAGATGAAAACAACGGTGCCGTTATGACCGAATTCGTAGGGCTTAGAGCGAAAATGTACGCCTCGCGTGTCGAAGGAAAGAAAGACGCGAAAAAGGCAAAGGATGTCAAGAGCAGCGTTGTGGCAAAATCCATAACGTTTGAGGATTACCCATGCTGTTTGAACGATGCAATCGAAATGACGCGCAGACAGCCATGCATAAGATCCAAACTGCACGAAGTGTACACGATATCGGAAACAAAAATCGCTCTAAGTCCGCACGATGATAAGCGGTATATCGTATCAGGTTCCACCGACACACTGCCATGGGGGCATTACCGATGTAAATAAAACATAATTGTATTATATATAATATGTTTAAGTAGTAGTGGGCAGCTATGGGCCGTCAAAACAAACCCCCTCCACTCGACCTCCGGCGCCAGGTGGGCGTGGCCTAGACGGGTCTGTCAGGAAAAATGGTGCGCTCTGATTGGTCGGTGACGTGAAGGTGGGATAACGAGGTAATTAAATGTCGCGTTTTGATTGGCTCGGCCCATAGCTGCCCGCACGCTGATTGGCTCGGTCCATAGCTGCCCGTGCGACGATTGGAGAGGATGGGGGTGTCGGCAGAGAAGAATACCACTGTAAAATGACGGATGGTAAAGACCGAGGAAAAATGGGGCCGAGAATTTTATGCGTTACGGGGGGGGAGAGGGGGAAGGTACGATCAGCGAACATGAATAGCACACAGCTTTTGTCCTGCAGGTCATTTTTTTGCTGCAGCGGTTCGATGTCTCCAACGTGTTGACGTCTTAGTGTGAAAGCGTTTTTCTTATTTATGATTTTATGACGAAGACTTTTACGAGAATTTTCGGGAGACTCTTGCTTTCAATAGGGAGAAAAGGGAGGTAAAACAGGAATGAACAAGTTTGTGTCAGTATGCGTCATCTTCTTCTTATCTGCTGTGTTGGTTTACTTACTTTAGAGAATAAGTTCTTTCTGTATTCTACGACGGAGATGCTTTTTAATAGGACAAAAATCTATCTTATTTAAACCTGAAATGTTAGGAGCACGA
>NW_017300164.1:13483-13766 GCF_001594075.2 Trachymyrmex cornetzi
ACTTTTTAGGAAAGAATTTTCTCGAAGTTATAAAACGGAAATATTTCATGTTCGAACACGTAAAAATTGAATATATTGTCAAGAATATTCGTTTATAAAAAAGCAATAAATTAAAAAATTTTTCGAGATAAAGGAAAATATTCTGACACTAGATTTATAAAAATTTTATGATTAATAAATTATAGAAATTTCTCGCAGTCACTAAGGGTACGTATGAAAAAATAGAAGTTTAACTGTCCAAAACCAATTTATGATTTAAATAAATTCGTTTTCTAAGAAAATA
>NW_017300164.1:14271-14576 GCF_001594075.2 Trachymyrmex cornetzi
CGGTTTTCGGGGATTTCGCGGGGAGGTGCTCCAGTACATTACTTTGTATTATGTACAAGCTGGGGCATTGTGGCGGTGATGTGAGATTGAGGAGTATTATCTCGGTACATTTGGAAGTGCGTGACTTCTATGACCACGAAGAAAATGATGTCGGAGGCTACATAGCCGACTTCAAGCGACACGTTGCAGTAAGAGGTAAGCAGTAATATAATTTTTAAAAATCAAATATAAAATTTCACTAAAAATTTGTTTCATTAAATTCTAATATTTTCATAGAACCAAACTGTATTGTAGGACGTGCGATT
>NW_017300164.1:14884-15205 GCF_001594075.2 Trachymyrmex cornetzi
TTTGAGACGACGACGACCTGCTGCAGAAGCGCTTGATGAAGTCGTACCAGCATGTAAGTTAGAAAACAATAAAAATTAATTAAAAATAAAATTTAAAATTAAATTATGTATTTCCTCTATTAAAATATCAAATTTTCCAAGAAGAGCACGAATCGAGGCCGTACAGGATATTCCGCGTAACGAGCGGAACATACTCGTGATCATATTATCACCCGGCAAGTCGAATTTTTAAAACATACCTCCCTATAAAATCAGTTTTTGTGTGATTAGAAATATAATATTAATGAAAAAATATAATTTTTGTTTTAGATGATGATTCGC
>NW_017300164.1:15475-15700 GCF_001594075.2 Trachymyrmex cornetzi
AGAGGAAGAAGAAAAAGAAGAAGAAGAAGAACAGACTCAAGAAGCTGTTGAGCGGGGAGAAGACAATACTGAGAGTGAGGAGGAGGACGAGGAGGAGGAAGATGCTAGAGACTACCCCATTGATGTTGAAGGTAATAATATTCTTTACTTAATCTTTTAATTTATTTTCACCGTGATGTATTTTCATGTATGAACTTTTTATTAGATATTTCATACACGCCGGTG
>NW_017300164.1:16091-16423 GCF_001594075.2 Trachymyrmex cornetzi
GTTTCGGCAAACGAGAGGGAGGAAAACCCTGTAAACAACGTGGAGCAGCATCACCAGCAGCAGCAGCCTCATCAACACCGGCAACATCAACATCAACATCAGCAGCATCAGCGACAACACGAGGTTGGCGATAATTTTAATTTCGTAGATTTACGGACGGAAAACTCGCGACGCTTTAGAAATTTCGGCATGCTTGGGAGAGAGGCTAGTTTCGTGATACGACCAATACCCGAAGGTGAGGATACCGTTCGCTGGCTGGAAAACACGTTCCGTGAAATCTACGCGTATGCGATACGTTCGTGCGAACCGGGCGATTACGTGGGTTTATCGTT
>NW_017300164.1:16441-16672 GCF_001594075.2 Trachymyrmex cornetzi
TCCAGCAGGACTATCGTTTCGTCCGGTGCGTGACTTAACTTCCGAGGACATATGGTGACTCGTGAGTTCAGTACACGGAGAGAATTTTTTCTTAGAATTTACCCTAAAAATATGACAGTCGTGGGACAACATTGTATTTCGAAGAATTTTAATATAAATCTCTCTGATTCATTAATAAAACTACAATAAAGTATAAAATAAGTTTGATCAATTTTACTGAAGTGCATGATA
>NW_017300164.1:17152-17573 GCF_001594075.2 Trachymyrmex cornetzi
GTGTTCAATTTTAGTACTTTCGTGCGCGGTGAGAATCCGGTATATGACAGTTGCACGTTACTTGACTCTCTAGGACGCGAACCGAGTATTAAACTGCATACATATAATGTACTATGAACGTAAGCGTCATTTCAACCCGATATTAAACGTAAAAGCCGCTGCTGATTCTCGCGGGGGATATTGCGTCGCGTGCAACATGGGCTATCGTAGAGGTCACCGTTGCACTAAAAAATGCCCACGTTGCCATGCGATTCCGTCGTGCGAATCCCCCGACGCGTAGCTAATTAAGTGCCAATCGTGCAATCGTGCGTTTTTCGGTACCGCGTGTTTCGAACGTCATCGCGCGGAAAGATCTTACAACGATCAATCCCCCGCAAGCGTTTGCGAATCGGTTAAAATTTGTAACGATTGCGGGCGATTC
>NW_017300164.1:17751-17968 GCF_001594075.2 Trachymyrmex cornetzi
AAGTCAAAGGCAAATTTAAAAGAGACCGCGTCGCATTCGTGTTCTACGATTTTGAAATGCGACAGGACGAGACTTACGAAGGTACCGAGAACGTAAAAATTCACGTTCCAACTCTCTGTGTCGCGCATCAGATTTGCGAAACTTGCGCGGAGATAGACGATATGTCGGTGCGATGTCGTTGGTGCGGAGTACGCGAGTTTATATTTCGAGATAACCC
>NW_017300164.1:18270-19603 GCF_001594075.2 Trachymyrmex cornetzi
AATCAAGCGTATATCGGCCCGATACCTGACGCGCGATATTATTCTCCCGATCAAATGAAGCCCGAAGAACGAATGCGATTTACAAACTGGCACGATGAGATGATACGCGCAAATTTTATTTTTAATTTTCAACATGAAATAGTAAAATATTGCCGTAACGACGTAGAAATTCTTCGACGCGCATGCATGGCGTTTAGAAAAATTTTTTTGGAACGTGGTAATGTGTGTCCGTTCGAGGAATGTACAACTATCGCTTCCTCGTGTATGAAAGTTTTTCGTAAAACTTTTTGCGCGAGAAAGAAATAGGAATCATTCCTCCGGGTGGATATAGAAATGCGGATAAACAATCGCGAAAAGTCTTAAAGTAGTTAGTGTGGAAGGAGCGTGAGCTCGGTCATCGCATAATTCACGCGGGATGAGGACGCGAGTACGAGATTGATGGCAGGCGCGTTGACGGATACTACGAGTCGGAATCGGCAGACGGAATATAACGTTACGTACTTCAATTCCACGAATGTTTCTGGCATGGATGTCCGACGTGTTTTCAGGTGAATCGCGACAGAACGCTTTCGTCCACGCATCGTGGAGATATGATCGACGCGCGTTACGAACGAACTCTCGCATCGACATATCGTCTACGAAAACGGGGATACCACGTGATAGAGAAATGGGAGTGTAACTTTGACCGGGAAATGCGTGAAAATCTTGAGATGCGTGGTTTTCTCAAGAATCACACGCTATTAAAATCTGATCCTCTCGACCCGCGCGATGCGTTTTTCGGCGGTCGTACGGGAAACATCGCTACCCGCTATGAAATTACGGGTACAGAGAAAATACGTTATGTGGACGTATGCTCTTTGTATCCGTATGCATTGAAAACGGGTGCTTTCCCATACGGTCACCCCGATATTTATGTCGGTGAGGACTGTGAGAGTTAATTGGTGAAGCGCCAAATTTTAATTTTGACTCGGTCGAAGGCCTTGTACGCTGCAAGGTGCTTCCGCCGCGTAATCTCTTTCATCCGGTACTCCCGTATCGGGTAAGAGGAAAGCTGCTTTTCGCACTGTGTCGAAGCTGCTGCGAAACTTTTTCGCAGGAAACGTGCACTCACGATCGTCCCGACGAGCATGAATTCGAAGGTACTTGGGTATCCTGCGAATTACGCAAAGCCATCGAGAAGGGCTATCTCGTGACGAGCGTTAGTGAAATTTGGCAGTATAAAGTCACACGATACGATCCCAATACTCGGCAGGGAGGTTTGTTTGCCGAATATATAAATACATTTCTACAATTAAAGCAGGAAGCTAGTGGATGGCCGAGCGAATGCGGGGAT
>NW_017300164.1:22286-23099 GCF_001594075.2 Trachymyrmex cornetzi
CTCTGCGTCGCATCGTTGCAAAACGTGGAAATTGGAAGGATAAAAGAAAGCTGTTGGTGCAGCGAGGCGGATTTTTATATTATCCTTATATTATCGGACCTATATTATCGACCTTATTATCACTAATTATCGAAGGTACGAAATAGTGGGGATAAAACGCTATGGAGAGGGCCAAAAAAATGGTTTTAATTTCGACGGAAAATCTCGAGAGAATGCAACATCAGTTACGTCAGAATCCGACATCATTCGCTGACGGAGAGTCAAAGGAAATCGCAATACCGCAAAATTCAGATAACACAGCGAGCACTAATAGCACAGCGCAAACTCCCGGAACTCATCTAACACGACTCCATGCGGAGATGGGCCGTATTCTTAATTCTGACTGGCCACGTGACGAAAGTGAGAGATGGAAAATGTACAGAGAGGCATTATGGCGATACCTACGATTTATCCAAGAAACGCGAAGGCCGAAAGACGCCCGCAGCGAAAACGCTACACGAGATGGCTCCGCTGATAACGAGACGACGAGCGATGACGTTTTTCACGATCTCATGCAAACATCCGATATATCGCCAGCACATTCCGTCAGTAATACCGGTATTATTACGAAAAATTTTGAAATTTCGAGCGATCATACTCATGCGAAGAATAATCATGCGATGAAAAGCATTGAGGAAATAGTGGAGCGAAATCTTATCGTAAGCATGCACACTTACTGATGAAACATTTGATTCGAAATGCTATACCTGATAGAATTAGTTGGGACGAGCATGGAATCGTGACTATAGATGGCAACGTCGTGAAAGACTCGAA
>NW_017300164.1:24010-24345 GCF_001594075.2 Trachymyrmex cornetzi
GCAAACGGACAAGGGTAAAGAATTTGTCGCGCAATCAATGCAGAAATTTCTTAAAGAAAACAACATTCGTTTTCGAGTAACGCGCAATCCAGAAAGTCAAAGCAGTCAAAGCCGCCATCGTCGAGCGCTTCAACAGAACACTGAAGGAACGAATGTAGCGTTATTTTACGCATAAAAATACGCGACGCTACATTGATGTTCTGCAGGACACGCTTACAATCACACGCGTCACTCGCCCACGAGAATGCAACCTGCGGTAGTAACGAGAGAAAACGCACGTATCGCTCGTGAAAATATAGCTCGTCGTTGGAAAAACGAAACGTTAAAGAAACGGG
>NW_017300164.1:28362-28679 GCF_001594075.2 Trachymyrmex cornetzi
GATTCGAGCTACGATAGTCTTCCTTCAGAAAATTGCAGCGAAAGCGACGTCGAGAGCGAAAAAATAAACAGCGGAAATTTTTCAATTTAGTTTAAAAATCAGAAAAGCGATATATTTTGCAACATCGAGGGGTGGAGAAAAAATATCGTGACAGAAAAGGCGAACCAAAACGAGGACGAACAAGCGACAGCCGAAGAGAAAAAAGATCTTCCAAAATTCGACTGATAGAGATAAAACTAACACTAACGTTTCGCAAACGTCTAGTATTTTTGAGAACTCTACAACGCACGTACTGGCAAAAGAGGTAAATTCTGAAT